>NC_053025.1:175717824-176017824 GCF_003073215.2 Triticum urartu | reverse complement strand
TCTTCTTCCAGAAATCCATTCAGGAATGCAGTTTTGACATCCATCTGCCAAATTTCATAATCATAAAATGCGGCAATCGCTAACATGATTCAGACAGACTTAAGCATCGCTACAGGTGAGAAAGTCTCATCGTAGTCAATCCCTTGAACTTGCTGAAAACCTTTCGCGACAAGTCGAGCTTTGTAGACAGTAATATTACCGCCAGCGTCAGTCTTCTTCTTGAAGATCCATTTATTCTCAATTGCTTGCCGATCATCGAGCAAGTCAACCAAAGTCCATACTTTGTTCTCATACATGGATCCCATCTCAGATTTCATGGCTTCAAGCCATTTTGCGGAATCTGGGCTCACCATCGCTTCTTCATAGTTCGTAGGTTCATCATGATCTAGTAGCATGACTTCCAAAACAGGATTACCGTACCACTCTGGTGCGGATCTCACTCTGGTTGATCTACGAGGTTCAGTAGTATCTTGATCTGAAGTTTCATGATCATTATCATTAGCTTCCTCACTAACTGGTGTAGGTGTCACCGAAACAGTTTTCTGTGATGTACTACTTTCCAACAAGGAAGCAGGTAAAGTTACCTCGTCAAGTTCTACTTTCCTCCCACTCACTTCTTTCGAGAGAAACTCCTTCTCTAGAAAGTTTCCGAATTTAGCAACAAAAGTCTTGCCTTCGGATCTGTGATAGAAGGTGTATCCAATAGTTTCCTTTGGATATCCTATGAAGACACATTTCTCCGATTTGGGTTCGAGCTTATCAGGTTGAAGCTTTTTCACATAAGCATCGCAGCCCCAAACTTTCAGAAACGACAACTTTGGTTTCTTGCCAAACCACAGTTCATAAGGCGTCGTCTCAACGGATTTTGATGGTGCCCTATTTAACGTGAATGCGGCCGTCTCTAGAGCGTATCCCCAAAACGATAGCGGTAAATCAGTAAGAGACATCATAGATCGCACCATATCTAGTAAAGTACGATTATGATGTTCGGACACACCATTACGCCGAGGTGTTCCGGGTGGCGTGAGTTGCGAAACTATTCCACAATTTTTCAAATGTACACCAAACTCATAACTCAAATATTCTCCTCCACGATCAGATCGTAGAAACTTTATTTTCTTGTTACGATGATTTTCAACTTCACTCTGAAATTCTTTGAACTTTTCAAATGTTTCAGACTTATGTTTCATTAAGTAGATATACCCATATCTGCTTAAGTCATCTGTGAAGGTGAGAAAATAACGATATCCGCCACGAGCCTCAATGTTCATCGGACCACATACATCTGTATGTATGATCTCCAACAAATCTGTTGCTCTCTCCATAGTACCGGAGAACGGTGTTTTGGTCATCTTGCCCATGAGGCACGGTTCGCAAGTACCAAGTGATTCATAATCAAGTGGTTCCAAAAGTCCATCAGTATGGAGTTTCTTCATGCGCTTTACACCGATATGACCTAAATGGCAGTGCCACAAATAAGTTGCACTCTCATTATCAACTTTGCATCTTTTGGCTTCAACATTATGAATATGTGTGTTACTACTATCGAGATTCAACAAGAATAGACCACTCTTCAAGGGTGCATGACCATAAAAGATATTACTCATATAAATAGAACAACCATTATTCTCTGATTTAAATGAATAACCGTCTCGCATTAAACAAGATCCAGATATAATGTTCATGCTCAATGCTGGCACCAAATAACAATTATTTAGGTCTAATATTAATCCCGAAGGTAGATGTAGAGGTAGCGTGCCGACCGCGATCACATCGACTTTGGAACCGTTTCCCACGCGCATCGTCACCTCGTCCTTAGCCAATCTTCGCTTAATCCGCAGCCCCTGTTTCGAGTTGCAAATATTAGCAACAGAACCAGTATCAAATACCCAGGTGATACTGCGAGCATTAATAAGGTACACATCAATAACATGTATATCACATATACCTTTGTTCACCTTGCCATCCTTCTTATCCGCCAAATACTTGGGGCAGTTCCGCTTCCAGTGACCAGTCTGCTTGCAATAGAAGCACTCAGTTTCAGGCTTAGGTCCAGGTTTGGGTTTCTTCTCTTGAGTAGCAACTTGCTTGCCGTTCTTTTTGAAGTTCCCCTTCTTCTTCCCTTTGCCCTTTTTCTTGAAACTAGTGGTCTTGTTGACCATCAACACTTGATGCTCCTTCTTGATTTCTACCTCCGCAGCTTTCAGCATCGCGAAGAGCTCGGGAATAGTCTTGTTCATCCCTTGCATATTATAGTTCATCGCGAAGCTCTTGTAGCTTGGTGGCAGTGATTGAAGAATTCTGTCAATGACGCAATCATCTAGAAGATTAACTCCCAATTGAATCAAGTGATTATTATACCCAGACATTTTGAGTATATGCTCACTGACAGAACTGTTCTCCTCCATCTTGCAGCTATAGAACTTATTGGAGACTTCATATCTCTCAAACCGGGCATTTTCTTGAAATATTAACTTCAACTCCTGGAACATCTCATATGCTCCATGACGTTCAAAACATCGTTGAAGTCTCGATTCTAAGCCGTAAAGCATGGCACACTGAACTATCGAGTAGTCATCAGCTTTGCTCTGCCAGACGTTCATAACATCCGGCGTTGCTCCTGCAGCAGGCCTGGCACCCAGCGGTGCTTCCAGGACGTAATTCTTCTGTGCAGCAATGAGGATAATCCTCAAGTTACGGACCCAGTCCGTGTACTTGCTACCATCATCTTTCAACTTTGCTTTCTCAAGGAACGCATTAAAATTCAACGGAACAACAGCACGAGCCATCTACCTACAATCAAACATAAACAAGCAAGATACTAATCAGGTACTAAGTTTCATGATAAATTTAAGTTCAGTTAATCAAATTAATTAAAGAACTCCCACTTAGATAGACATCCCTCTAATCCTCTAAGTGATTACGTGATCCAAATCAACTAAACCATAACCGATCATCACGTGAGATGGAGTAGTTTTCAATGGTGAACATCGTTATGTTGATCATATCTACTATATGATTCACGTTCGACCTTTCGGTCTCCGTGTTCCGAGGCCATATCTGTATATGCTTGGCTCGTCAAGTATAACCTGAGTATTCCGCGTGTGCAACTGTTTTGCACCCGTTGTATTTGAACGTAGAACTTATCACACCCGATCATCACGTGGTGTCTCAGCACGAAGAACTTTCGCAACGGTGCATACTCAGGGAGAACACTTCTTGATAATTTAGTGAGAGATCATCTTATAATGCTACCGTCAATCAAAGCAAGATAAGATGCATAAAAGGATAAACATCACATGCAATCAATATAAGTTATATGATATGGCCATCATCATCTTGTGCGTGTGATCTCCATCTCCGAAGCACCGTCGTGATCACCATCGTCACCGGCGTGACACCTTGATCTCCATCGTAGCATCGTTGTCGTCTCGCCAAACTTGTGCTTCCACGACTATTACTACCGTTTAGTAATAAAGTAAAGCATTACATCGCGATTTCATTGCATACAATAAAACAACAACCATAAGGCTCCTGCCAGGTGCCGATAACTCGGTTACAAAACATGATCATCTCATACAATAAAATTCAGCATCATGTCTTGACCATATCACATCACAACATGCCCTGCAAAAACAAGTTAGACGTCCTCTACTTTGTTGTTGCAAGTTTTACGTGGCTGCTACGGGCTTAAGCAAGAACTAATCTCACCTACGCATCAAAACCACAACGATAGTTTGTCAAATAGACTCCGTTTTAACCTTCACAAGGACCGGGCGTAGCCATACTTGGTTCAACTAAAGTTGGAGAGACAGTCGCCCGCAAGCCACCTATGTGCAAAGCACGTCGGGGGAACCGGTCTCGCGTAAGCGTACGCGTAATGTTGGTCCGGGTCGTCTCGTCCAACAATGCCGCCGAACCAAAGTATGACATGCTGGTAGGCAGTATGACTTATATCGCCCACAACTCACTTGTGTTCTACTCGTGCATATAACATCAACATAAATAACCTAGGCTCGGATGCCACTGTTGGGTTTCGTAGTAATTTCAAAAAATTTCCTACACACACGCAAGATCATGGTGATGCATAGCAACGAGTGTGGAGAGTGTTGTCTACGTACCCACGCAGACCGACTGCGGAAGCATTGACGCAACGTAGAGGAAGTAGTCGTACGTCTTCACGATCCAACCGATCAAGCACCGAAACTATGACACCTCCGAGTTCGAGCACACGTTCAGCTCAATGACGATCCCCGGACTCCGATCCAGCAAAGTGTCGGGGAAGAGTTCCGTCAGCACGACGGCGTGGTGACGATCTTGATGCACTACGGCAGCAGGGCTTCGCCTAAACTCCGCTACAGTATTATCGAGGATTATGGTGGCTGGGGGCACCGCACACGGCTAAGGAATAGATCACGTGGATCAACTTGTGTGTTCTAGAGTGCCTCTACCTCAGTATATAAAGGACCAAAGGGGGGAGGCTGGCCGGCCACAAGGGGTGCGCCAGGAGAGTCCTACTCCCTCTGGGAGTAGGATTCCCCCCCCCCCCAATCCTAGTTGGAATAGGATTCGCGGAGGGGGAAAAGAGAGAGAGGGGGCCTGCCACCTCTCCTAGTCCTAATAGGACTAGGGGAAGGGGGAGGCGCATAGCCCATGTAGGGCTGCCTCTTCTCTTTTCCACTAAGGCCCATCATGGCCCATTTAGCTCCCGGGGGGTTCCGGTAACCTTCCCGGTACTCCGGTAAAATCCCGATTTCACCCGGAACACTTCCGATATCCAAACATAGGCTTCCAATATATCAATCTTTACGTCTCGACCATTTCGAGACTCCTCGTCATGTCCGTGATCACATCCGGGACTCCGAACAACCTTCGGTACATCAAAATGCATAAACTCATAATATAACTGTCATCGTAACCTTAAGCGTGCGGACCCTACGGGTTCGAGAACAATGTAGACATGACCGAGACACGTCTTCGGTCAATAAACAATAGCGGGACCTGGATGCCCATATTGGCTCCTACATATTCTACGAAGATCTTTATCGGTCAGACCGCATAACAACATACATTGTTCCCTTTGTCATCGGTATGTTACTTGCCCGAGATTCGATCGTTGGTATCCAATACCTAGTTCAATCTTGTTACCGGCAAGTCTCTTTACTCGTTCCGTAATACATCATCTCACAACTAACATATTTAGTTGTAATGCTTGCAAGGCTTATGTGATGTGCATTACCGAGAGGGCCCAAAGATACCTCTCCGACAATCGGAGTGACAAATCCTAATCTCGAAATACGCCAACCCAACATGTACCTTTGGAGACACCTGTAGTACTCCTTTATAATCACCCAGTTACGTTGTGACGTTTGGTAGTACCCAAAGTGTTCCTCCGGTAAACGGGAGTTGCATAATCTCATAGTTATAGGAACATGTATAAGTCATGAAGAAAGCAATAGCAACATACTAAACGATCGGGTGCTAAGCTAATGGAATGGGTCATGTCAATCAGATCATTCTCTTAATGATGTGATCCGTTAATCAAACAACAACTCCTTGTTCATGGTTAGGAAACATAACCATCTTTGATCAACGAGCTAGTCAAGTAGAGGCATACTAGTGACACTTTGTTTGTCTATGTATTCACACATGTATTATGTTTCCGGTTAATAAAATTCTAGCATGAATAATAAACATTTATCATGATTATAAGGAAATAAATAATAACTTTATTATTGCCTCTAGGGCATATTTCCTTCATGTAGACCTCGCCTGGGGCGACGACCGCGACCTCTGCCTCGGTCGCGAGGGTGCTGTAGCCGGCGTGCTGCAGCCAGAGCTCCAGGGGCTCCCCCTGCGGGACGATAGAGGTGAAGAAGGGAGGCAGGCGAATCCAAGACTGAAGAGGAATGGCAACATGGAGCACGAACTCTTGGGAGGAGCCCTCGGTATGGACCCCAGGGGGGACGACCCACACCTTCGTGACCCGTCGGCGCCGACGACGGCGCCGCCCGTGGCGGTCAGCATCAGCTCCTTCAGGGCCCTCGACGTGGGCATGCAATGGAAGCGGGAACCCCGGCGGCGCCCGCTCGCCCCAAGGCCTTGGCACCACCTGAAGGGCCCCTTCGTCCGGGTCATGGGGGATGAGCCGTTTCTTCGGTGGGAGAGGGTCTGGCCCCTCTCGGGGAGCCTTTAACTTCTCTGCCGATGAGAACCGGCGGATCGGAGCCATCGCGGCAAGACGGAGCAAGGATCGGGAAGAAGGAGAAGCAAGGAGGGGTGGACTGGAAGGGCACGCGTCGTTCCGTACTTATGGCCGGCGAAGGCCAACCGCCGGCCTCCACGATCACAGGTAATCATGACCCGTTTTTGCATGCAGGGACTTGTCCCATCCGTGCAGTTGCCGAGGCATCGAGGGGAAGTGGAGACGCCCACGTCCAATCAACCGCCACGCGGCGCCCAAGGCCGCAGGCTGTTAGGGCCCGCGGCGCTTCGCTCTTGCCCTTCCGCCTCCCTGCACGGCCAAGCCCGGGCGTGCCTTGGGCCCGAGGGCTACTGTCGGCGTTCTGGGAACGGGGGTCCCCAGACTTGCCTGCCTGCGGCCTGCGGCGTGGCTCAAAGGGGGGCCCAGCACAGCCCATCTTCACCAACACAAACCCAAGACCCTCGCGAGGGGCCAAGCCTCGCGAGGCAGACGACGCGAAGCTTCCTCAGGCACGGCCTCGTCAGGCTGGCTCACGAGGAGGTGGAGAGATCAAGGCGGGGTACCTCACGAGGTGCCCATGATGCAAGCCATGACAACTCAGGGCGCCAGGCGGGTGCCAGCCCGCGCAGTGTCCTCCTTTCCTCTTTGGTGCAAAGGGGGCAAGCGCAGCCGCGGAGTACCGAGGCATCAGGCAAAGGTTGCCATTTCGGTGCAACGAGACCAAGACCAAGAGGACTACGAGACGGAGGTCACCGTGGAGCCCAAGACGGTGTCATCACCAGAGCTTTGCGCAGGCGAAGACTACTTTTGTCAGGATAGCTGATACTTGCTGCCCCCCTCCAAATTAGCCCGCAATTGTTGGCTCCCTTCCCGCTCAATATTTGGGAAGAGGACCAGGGCCTCTATAAATAGGACCAGCCACCCACACAGCAAAGGGGATCGGTCGGCCAAAGGAGAGCAGGGCAGAGAGAGAGAGAGAGAGAGAAAGGTGGCTGAACTCCTCCCAGCAGTTCATCGCCTCAGCCAAGAACAAACCCTCGTGAGGCTGTTCTTCCTTGTATTGTTCATCATCATCAGCCCAAGAGGCAATCCACACACCACACACTGGAGTAGGGTATTACACCACAACGGTGGCCCGAACCAGTATAAACCCTGTGTCTCTTGTGTTGTTCTTTCCTTAGTTTAGATCTTAGCATGGCGGAGGGGTGTAGGTAGGTAGGAGGCGAAATCTCCGCGTGCACCCCAGTGTTCGAACCTCAAGGGTCTGCCAGAACCCAAAATCCGACAGCAGCAAGGTTATCAAATTTTGCAAGGTTCAGTGGAGCCACCACACGGAGGATGAATCCACCTGGGAACGAGAGGAAGAATTGCTGAAAGACCACCCTCACCTATTTTCTAGCCAACCCGAATCTCGAGGGCGAGATTCATCTTAAGGGGGGTAGGTTTGTAAAATCCCAAATTTTCAATTTGGAATGTTATACACTAGATCATCATTGCATATCATATTTATTGCATTTTGGTTGATCCTAGAAATTTCACACAACTCAAGGACCCTCGGAGAGAGTTGGGGATTTCGTTATTTTCATATTTGAGTTGCCTCAAATATTCAAAATAGGATCATTTGATTTTATTTATTTTATCTTCAATTATTTCTATTATAAAAATTATGAGAGAGGGAATAAAATGACTTCCCCAAAATAAAGAAATATTGAGGATTTAATAAAAAAATCAAATAAGATTTTATTGGGTTTTATTTGCTATTTTATTTGAATTTAGGACAAAATGCGCATTTTTCAAAATTGCATTTAGGCCCCAAATAAATGTTCATCCTGTGCGGCTTGATTTTAGAAGCCGGGGGAAATTTATTTTGGGATTTTTGGAGTCGGTTTAGTAGTCCTTTTTTTTCTGAGCGTAACTATTTATAAAAAAACGCGCAACCGACCTACGGGCCGTGTCCGACTCGGACACTAAGGACCGTCCGGCTTTAAAAGCCGGGGAGGCCCAGCCGGAAGCCCCCCCAAACCCTAGCCGCCCCACGCTGCCCTAGCCCCGCGCAGCAGCCGCCTCCGCCGCGCCGCCGCCGCCTTGCCACGCCGCCGCTCCGCCTTGCCGCGCCGCCGCCGCCGCCTTCGCCCCGCACCACCCCGCCGCCCCGCGTCGCTCTGCGCCGCCGCCGCCCGCTGCCACCGCCCGCCGCCGTCGCCGCCATCGCCCGAGCCGCCGCCCGAGGTTTACCTCGATCCCGCCGCCGTTTTTTAGAAAAATAACTGTTTGGTTTTCCAACGGTTTTGTCGTTTTTTTTAAGTAGTTGAGGTAGAACCTATTTCCTGTTTATTATCAAACCTTTGGGAGTTACTCTACGTTTGCTTATTATTGCTATGCTATGCTAGTAGACGTGGATTGGGTGAGTGTATCCATGACAGATGTGAGCTTTGTTAATTAATGGTTTACTTAAGGTGGCAACCTAAACACACATCTGGGTGGATTGAGGCACCTGGGTATTCCAAGATTGCCTGTTTTCTTTTGGACCGCCACCCAGGCTCAAAGGGATCATGAGATTATTCATGCTAGAAACTTCCGTGTGCAGCCACAAGCTATTATGGGCTCTAGCATAGTTGACTAAGTCGTGCGAACTCTTACAGTGGTAGACTAGCTGATGTAGGGGATGTAGGTGGTACGGTCTACCCATCATAAGGTGCTAGTGCTTCTAAAAGACTGTGTCTCGGTCATCCGTTTCTCAAACACCATGTAGTGCGAGAAATCCAACGGAGGAGATCGAGTCTTGTGGGGAAAAGTGCGCAAACCTCTGCAGAGTGTATAAACTAATCATGGTTAGCCGTGTCCCCGGTTATGGACATCTTGAGTATCTAGTACCTGGATTATCATGTGAATCTCAACATGTTACTCTAAAAATTAATTTTGCTGGGTTGTTTAATGATGATGCTTAGTTGGGATTGAGAATGTTGTCAACCATTCTCAATGTTTAACAACCACCATGATAGTTAAATAAATTTATTCCTTTGCAGTAGGGAAAAATTGGCCTTACGCAAAACTGTAACCATAGAGCTTTCCACCAGCCAAATATGCATGTAGAATAGCTGTTTCATTCCATTACTCTCTATGTGTTACATTGCCAGCATATTCCATGTGCTGACCCGTTTTTGGGCTGCAACGTTAATGTTGCAGACTTTTCAGACGACGATTAAGGAGTTTTAGGTCGTGGTTCTATACTCAGTGATGCCGTTGGAGTTGATGGACTCACTTATCTTCCAAGCCTTCCGTTGTTATCGTTAGTAGATGGCCTTAAGCCATATTTATTGTAATAAGTTCTCTTTTGAGACACTCGATGTAATAAGTGTGTGATTGCTACTCTACTATAAATCCTTCAAGTACTGTGAGGTGTCAGCATTACTGATCCAGGGATGACACCGGAGCACAGAGATTGGACCGTTTGAGGTCTGGTCTCTACATTGCAGCTCAATCTTACCCACTGGGTATGCCAGCTTACCAGGCACCACTCCATGGAAAACAGTGTTGGATGTCTTAAGATTTTTGTCAGTCAACCCCATGCGACGGAAAGTCTCATAATAGAGGATATTGATGCTACTGCCTTCGTCCATGAGTACTTTAGTGAATTTATATCCACCAACATGAGGTGTCACCACCAAAGCCAGGTGACCCGGATTGTTAACCCGGGGAGGGTGATCTTCCCTACTCCACAGAATAGGCTGCTCAGACCATCTCAAATAACGAGGGACTGCCAGCTCAACAACGTTCACAGCCCTCTTATGAAGCTTCTGGTCCCATCTGCACAAACTGGTGGTGAACACATGATACTGCCCACTATTCAACTGCTTTGGATTGCTCTGATATCCAGATTGCTGCTGCTGACCTCCCTGGCCAGATTGCTGATTATAGCTACCTTGATTTCCCTGAGAGCCTTGAAAATTGGGATTTGAACCGCCGACTAGGCCATGAAAACCGCCGCCACCTGAGCCGCCGCCCGACCCGTGATTGCTATTGAACATGTTAGAGTTCTTGAAAGCCTTCATGATCGTGCAGTCATTCTATAGGTGAGTGGCCAGTTTTTGCTGAGTACCATGCCTTGGACATGGCTCGTTTAACAGCTGCTCAAGAGTGGGACCTGACCCATGGACCGAGGAGGTGGCCTCCCCTTACGTCGCTGATTGTTGCCCTGTGCACCGGTGTTAGCCACAAACTCCGAGCTACCGTCAGCCTTACGCTTATTATTGCCTCCTTGATTCGCTGGGTTATGCTGATGACCCTTGGCATTGCCGTTCTTCTTCCCCTTCCCTGTCTTCTCATTGTCAGACTCGGGATCCTTGGTACCATCAGAGTTGGCGTACTTGACCAGAGCCGCCATTAGCCGCCCCATGTCATTACAATCACGCTTGAGCCACCCTAGCTTCTGTTTCAGAGGCGTAAAATGGCAATTTTTCTCCAACATTAAGACTGCAGAGCCGACATCCATCTTATCAGATGAATGTATTATGGCTCTGACCCGGTGCACCCAATGGGTCATGGACTCACCTTCCTCTTGTTTACAATTAGTCAAATCCGCAATTGACATGGGCTGCTTGTAGGTGTCTTTGAAATTCTGAATAAAATGGGCTTTTAATTCTGCCCATGAACCAATGGAATTGGTGGCAGCCCCTTTAACCAAGTGTGAGCCATTCCATCCAACATCATGGTGAAGTACTTGGCCATTGCCGCGTCACTGACCTCCAATAGCTCCATGGCCATCTCATAGCTTTCAATCCATGCCCCTGGTTGTAAATCGGTCGTGTAGTTAGGCACCTTTCGAGGCCCCTTGAAATCCTTGGGAAAACTCTCATTACGCAGAGCCGGTACTAAGCAAGGGACACCTCCAGTCCTTGTGACCACGCCTGCCTCAATAGAGGTCGTCGGATGAACCGGAAAAGACTGGTGAGCCGCCCACTGAGCCGCCTGTCGGTGTCGAAACTGGCGGATCTCGGGTAGGGGGTCCCGAACTGTGCGTCTAGGAACGATGATAACAGGAGACAGGGGACACAATGTTTACCCAGGTCCGGGCCCTCTCTATGGAGGTAATACCCTATGTCATGCTTGATTGATATTGATGAATATGGGTGTTACAAGAGTTGATCTACCACAATATCGTAAAGGCTAAACCCTGGGAGTCTAACCTGTATGACTATGGTAATGAATATATCCTTCCCGGACTATCCCCTCCGGTTTATATAGACACCGAGGGGATCTAGGGTTTACATAGAGTCGGTTACATAAGAAGGAATCTTCATAATCAGTCGCCAAGCTTGCCTTCCATGCCAAGGAGACTCCAATCCAGACACAGGTATAGTCTTCGGTCTTCATGTCTTCACAGCACATCAGTCCGGCCCATGGATAACAGGCCAGACGCCCGAGGACCCCTTAGTCCAGGACTCCCTCAGTAGCCCCTGAACCTAACTTCGATGATGATGAGTTCGGCGTGCAGATTGTCTCCGGCATTGCAAGGCAGGTTCCTTTTTATCCGAACTTCAAGATAGTCTTCGGATGCGATGATTGTATCCGGTCCTGTCATACACACCATACATAACCATAGAGAGAATATATATACTTTTACACGATTCTAATCCGCTGACAGCTTTTACAAAATGACATCACATCTGTCCGATCATAATTTCGGAACATTTTTTGTCTGCCGCTCCACATTTCGAGACGCGGTTGTCACTGGCACGTCTTGTCGAAGTAGAGATCGTGCCCCCTTATTACGGGATTCTCATCAATACGTGCGTGGGTGACCCAACCGTGCTGTTTTGCACGACCCTTGGGAATAGGTGAGTTCAAGGCGAGTGGGGAGACACTTGATATTCGCGGCCTTCATAAGGGGATTAGGATTCCCTACCTGCACCCACACCTCAGCCCCTCCTCAGTCCTTCCATCCCTAAGCTCCAGCGCCCAAGCTTCTAGCTTTTCCCTCAACCGAGAAAGTACTCCAAAAATGTCTGGATCCGGAGCTGGGGGTAAGTGGATGGCCTCCTCTGTCAAGAAGAAGGATATCAAGGCGCTCCGGGAGGCCGAATATCTGGCCCAGGAGATTGCTCACCGACTCCCGGATAAGGGACATATCGTCCCCACTCTAGAGCCCCACGAGAGGGTTGTTTTCCTCACGCATTTCGTCTGCGGGCTGGGTTTCCCTCTCCACCCCTTCGTCCGTGGGCTGATGTTTTACTATGGGCTAGACTTCCATGACCTAGCCCCCAACTTCATCCTCAACATCACGGCATTCATTGTCATGTGCGAGGCCTTGGTAACCCACAAGTATAGGGGATCACAACAGTTTTCGAGGGTAGAGTATTCAACCCAAATTTATTGATTCAGCACAAGGGGAGCCAAAGAATATTCTCAAGTATTAGCAGCTGAGTTGTCAATTCAACCACACCTGGAAACTTAATATCTGCAGCAAAGTGTTTAGTAGCAAAGTAATATGATAGTAGTGGTAACGGTAGCAAAAAGGTAACAGTAGTAAAAGTAATGTTTTTGGTATTTTGTAGTGATGATAGCAATAGCAACGGAAAAGTAAATAAGCGAAGAACAATATATGAAAAGCTCGTAGGCAATTGATCGGTGATAGAGAATTCTGCCGGATGCGGTTCATCATGTAACAGTCATAACATAGGGTGACACAGAACTAGCTCCAGTTCATTGATATAATGTAGGCATGTATTCCGAATATAGCCATACGTGCTTATGGAAAAGAACTTGCATGCCATGTTTTGTCCTACCCTCCCATGGCAGCAGGGTCCTTACGGAAACTAAGGGATATTAAGGCCTCCTTTTAATAGAGAACCGGAACAAAACATTAACACATAGTGAATACATGAACTCCTCAAACTACGGTCACCACCGGTAAGTATCCCCATTATTGTCACCTCAAGGTTAACGGATCATAACACATAATAGGTGACTATAGACTTGCAAGATAGGATAAAGAACACTTATATATTGATGAAAACATAATAAGTTCAGATCTGAAATCATGGCACTCGGGCCCTAGTGACAAGCATTAAGCATAGCAAAGTCATAGCAACATCAATCTCAAAACATAGTGGACACTAGGGATCAAACCCTAACAAAACTAACTCGATTACATGATAGATCCCATCCAACCCATCACCGTCCAGCAAGCCTACGATGGAATTACTCACGCACGGCGGTGAGCATCATGAAATTGGTGATGGAGGATGGTTGATGATGATGATGGCGACAGATTCCCCTCTCCAGAGCCCCGATCGGACTCAAGATCAGCCTTCCCGAGAGGTTTTTGGGCCTGGCGGCGACTCCGTATCGTAAAACATGATGATTTCTTCTCTCTGATTTTTTTCTCCCCGAAACTCAATATATGGAGTTGGAGTTGGAGTCGGAGAGGCAACAGGGGGCCCACGAGGTAGGGGGGCGCGCCCCCACCCTCGTGGAGAGGTGGTGGGCCCCCTGGCCTTCATCTTTTGCAGGTATTTTTCTTATTTTCTAAAAAGTAGCCCCGTGAAGTTTCAGGTCATTCCGAGAACGTTTGTTTCTGCACATAAATAACACCATGGTAATTCTGCTGAAAACAGCGTCAGTCCGGGTTAGTTCCATTCAAATCATGCAAGTTAGAGTCCAAAACAAGGGCAAAAGTGTTTGGAAAAGTAGATACGACGAAGACGTATCAACTCCCCCAAGCTTAAACCTTTGCTTGTCCTCAAGCAATTCAGTTGATAAACTGAAAGTGATAAAGAAAAACTTTTACAAACTCTGTTTGCTCTTGTTGTTGTAAATATGTAAAGCCAGCATTCAAGTTTTCAACAAAGATTATAACTAACCACATTCACAATAACGCTTAGGTCTCAAGTTTACTCATATCAATAGCATAATCAACTAGCGAGCCATAATAATAAATCTCGGATGACAACACTTTCTCAAAACAATCATAATATGATATAGCAAGATGGTATCTCGCTAGCCCTTTCTGAGACCGCAAAACATAAATGCAGAGCACCTTTAAAGACCCAGGACTGACTAGACATTGTAATTCATGGTAAGAGAGATCTAGTCAAGTCATACTCAATGTAAACTAACAGTAATGAATGCAAATGACAGCGGTGCTCTCCAACTGGTGCTTTTTAATAAGAGGATGATGACTCAGCATAAAAGTAAATAGATAGGCCCTTCACAGAGGGAAGCAGGGATTTGTAGAGGTGCCAGAGATCGGTTTTGAAATAGAGGTGAATAATATTTTGAGCGGTATACTTTCATTGTCAACATAACAACCAATAGATGACAATATCTTCCATGCTAGACACATTATAGGCGGTTCCCAAACAGAATGGTAAAGTTTATACTCCCCCTTCCACCAACAAGCATCAATCCATGGCTTGCTCGAAACAACAAGTGCCTCCAACTAACAAGAGTCCCAGGGGGAGTTTTGTTTGCAATTATTTTGATTTAGTTTGCATAAAGCATGGGAGTGGGCATCCCACTGACCAGCCATTTATCTCGTGAGTGAGGAGCGGAGTCCACTCCTCTTGAGAATAACCCGCCTAAGATGGAAGATACAGACAACCCTAGTTGATACATGAGCCATTCGATCATACAAAACAAGATATTTATTTGAAAGTTTAGAGTTTGACACATACAAATTTACTTGGAACAGCAGATAGATACCGTATATAGGTAGGTATAGTGGACTCATGTGGAATAACTTTGGGGTTTAAGGAGTTTGGATGCACAAGCAGTATTCCCACTTAATACAGGTGAAGGCTAGCAAAAGACTGGGAAGCGACCAGCTAGAGAGCGACAACAGTCATGAACATGCCTTAAAATTAATCAACACCGAATGCAAGCATGAGTAGGATATAATCCACCATGAACATAAATATCGTGAAGGCTATGTTGATTTTGTTTCAACTACATGCCTGAACATGCGCCAAGTCAAGTCACTTAAATCATTCAGAGGAGGATACCACCCTATCATACCACATCATAACTATCTCAATAGCATGTTGGCACGCAAGGTAAACCATTATAACGCATAGCTAATCAAGCATGGCATAAGAAACTATGATCTCTAGTTGTCATTGAAAACATGTTTATTCATAATAGGTTGAATCAGGAACGATGAACTAATCATATTTACAAAAACAAAAGAGGTTGAGTTCATACCAGCTTTTCTCATCTCAGCCAGTCCATCATATAACATCATAATTGCCTTTCACTTGCACAATCGAATGATGTGAATAATAATAATAATAGTGCATGTGCATTGGACTAAGCTGGAATCTACAAGCATTCAATAAGGAGGAGAAGACAAGGCAATATGGGCTCTTTTGTCAGATCAACAATAATGCATAAAAGAGCCACTTCACAATTTAATTATGGTCTTCTCCTATCGACCCCCAAAGAAAAGAAAAGAAATAAAACTATTTACACGGGAAAACTCCCAACAAGCAAAAGAAGAACAAGAAATCTTTTTGGGTTTTATTTTTAAATTACTACTACAAGCATGGAAAGTAAATTAATTAAAAGCTACAACTATTTTTTTGTTTTTTTTCTTAAGGTTTATTAAACACACAAGAAGAAAGCATAAAAAGGAATATAACCTAGCATGGATGATACAATGAAAAAATATGAGCACCGACATCTAGCAATGAGTGTGTGAACATAAATGTAATGTCGGTGGGAAATATGTACTCCCCCAAGCTAGGCTTTTGGCCTAAGTTGGTCTATGGCCACGGCTGGCCTGGCGGATATCCATAATAGTAGCTAGGGTCGTACTCCGATGCAGCGGCTATCGCCTTCTGAGCTGCAGCATGGCGACGAGCGGCCTCTGCTCTCCTCTCGTACTCATCTGCCTCCTCTCTGGTAATAGTATATCTTCCTCTTGCCTGATAATCAAAGAAGGCAGGAGCAGGGAGATTAATGCAGACAGCACGACGTCTGTCAAAGATTAGTCGATACTGGAGAGGTGATTCATTCCTCTCAACAAACTGGTGGTGAACCATAGCATTAAAATCTAGATATGCAGGAGGTAATTCAATATCATCTTCGCGTATGACTACACCAAGAAAATTAGCTATGCGGGTTGCATAAATTCCACCAAAGAAATCTCTATTAAGTCTATTAAGATGCAACCTACGTGCAACAATGGCTCCCAAATTATAAGATTTGTCTCCTAACACAGCACTCCAAAGAATACTGAGATCGGGGACACACATGTGACATGCCTCATCTGTACCATTAATGCATCTACCTATAAAGAGAGCAAAATAATGTATAGCTGGAGAGTGAATGCTCCCTATGGTAGCTTGTGTAATATCTCTAGATTCTCCCACAGTTATGCTAGCAAGAAAATCTCGAAATTTAGATTTGCGAGGATCCCTTATACTACCCCATTGTGGAAGTTTGCAAGCAGTGGTAAAATCCTCTAAGTCCATAGTGTAAGATTTATCATAAAGATCAAACATGACAGTTGGAGAATTATGTGAAGTTGAAAATTCAAACCTCCTCACAAAGGTACTGGTGAGGTTGTGATACTGGCTGCACTTCTCTTCCTCGAAGCTCACAAGATCAGCGTTATGCAAATATGCATTGAATTCTTCCTTAATTCCTACTCGATCCATAAAGTTCTCAGAGGGCCATTCAGAAGGACGCACTGAAGCGTCTCTTGGTGGCTCGTCATCAGCATCACGCATTGCAAGCCCGGGTCCTTGCTTCCTTGAAGACCCACCTTGGAACATTTTCCTAAGCATATTTCTTCCTCTGAAAAATTCTGAAATTTTTTAGTAACTTCAAAATAAAAGTAAACCAAACTCAATAATATTGATAACAACTACTCCTACAAGTGCCTAGGGCCTATATCATGCATCAAAACTACTCTTGACCAAATAAATTTGACGTGCAAGCTCAAGAACAGGGTCACCTAAGCAGCAAAAATTTGCAATGAATAAAGCACTAGAACAAAAACTAATTGGACCAATGGAGGAGTCACATACCAAGGAACAATCTCCCCGAGCAGTTTTGTGAGAGGTGCTTTGAGCAAGGAGATCGAAAATGGCAGTAAAGTGAGCTAGAACTCGTGATTGAGCTGGATATTCGTGTTTGTGGGAGGAATATGAAGTGTGCGGGTGCAGGAATAAGTGGAGGAGGGACACCGTGGGCCCACGAGGCAAGGGAGCACACCCAGGGGGGTAGGGCGCGCCCTCCACCCTCGTAGGCAGGTGGTTGACCCCCTGCTGTGTTCTCAGTGCCAAATATTCTCAAATATTATAGAAAAAAATCATATTTAAATTTCAGGGAATTTGGAAAACTTTTATTTTCGAGGTATTTTTATATTGCACGGATAATCAGATAACAGACAGAAAAATATTTATTTTTATTTTATTTAATATAAATAACAGAAAGTAAAAGTGGGGTATAGAAGGTTGTGCCTTCTAGTTTCATCCATCTCATGATCATCAAAAGGAATCCACTAACAAGGTTAATCAAGTGTTGTTAACGAACTCATTCCGAATAACATGGAACCGGAGAAATTTCGAATAACACTATGTTACCTCAACGGGGATATGAACATCCCCAATAATAAGAATATCATATTTCTTCTTGACAGTAGGAAGAGAAAATTCAAAAGCTCCAAATATAATCGATGGCATTTTTCCAATAGAGTTGATACTATGAACTTGAGGTTGTTTCCTCGGAAAGTGTACCGTATGCTCATTACCATTAACATGAAAAGTGACATTGCCTTTAGTGCAATCAATAACAGCCCCTGCAGTATTCAAAAAGGGTCTTCCAAGAATAATAGACATACTATCGTCCTCGGGGATATCAAGAATAACAAACTCCGTTAAATTAGTGACGTTTGCAACTACAACAGGCACATCCTCACAGATACCGACATGTATAGCAGTTGATTTATCAGCCATTTGCAAAGATATTTCAGTAGGTGTCAACTTATTCAAATCCAGTCTACGATATAAAGAGAGAGGCAGAACACTAACACCGGCTCCAAGATCACATAAAGTAGTTTTAACATAGTTTCTTTTAATGGAGCATGGTATAGTGGGTACTCCTAGATCTCCAAGTTTCTTTGGTATTCCACCCTTAAAAGTATAATTAGCAAGCATGGTGGAAATTTCAGCTTCCGGTATCTTTCTTTTATTTGTAATAATATCTTTCATGTACTTAGCATAAGGATTTGTTTTAAGCATATCAGTTAATCGCATATGCAAAAAGATAGGTCTAATCATTTCAACAAAGCGCTCAAAATCCCCATCATCCTTTTTCTTGGATGGTTTGGGAGGAAAAGGCATGGGTTTCTGAACCCAAGGCTCTCTTTCTTTACCATGTTTCCTAGCAACAAAATCTTTCTTATCAACGTTGATTCTTTGATTGTGGGTTATCAAGATCAACAGCAGGTTCAATTTCTATATCATTATCATTACTAGGTTGAGCATCATCATGAACATTATTATTAACATTATCACTAGTTTCAGGTTCATTACCAGATTGAGTTTCAGCATCAGAAATAGAAATATCATTTGGATTCTCAGGTGTTTCAACAATAGGATCACTAGAAGCATGCAAAGTCCTATCATTTTTCTTTTTCTTCCTTTTAGAAGGACTAGGTGCATCTAAATTATTTCTCTGAGAATCTTGCTCAATTCTCTTAGGATGGCCCTCAGGATACAAAGGTTCCTGAGTCATTCTACTAGTTCTAGTAGCCACTCTAACAACATTATCATTATCTTTACTATTCGATTCATTGAGCAAATCATTTTGAGATTTAAGTACTTGTTCTACTTGAGTGGTAACCATAGAAGCATGTTTACTAATAAGTTTAAGTTCACCTTTAACATTAGCCATATAATCACCCAAGTGTTCAAGCATATTTGAATTGTATTTCAATTGTCTACCAAAATAAGCATTAAAGTCTTCTTGCTTAGCCATAAATTTATCAAACTCATCTAAGCATGGGCTAGCAAATTTAGTAAATGGGATTTCAGCTTTATCATATCTATAGAGAGAATTTACCTTTACTACCTGTGTCGGGTTATCAAGACCATGAGTTTCTTCAATAGGTAATGGATGAAGATTATACGTTTCTTCAACAGGCAGTAAATTAAGACCATGTATTTCTTCAATAGGAGGTAAATTCTTAACGTCTTTAGCTTTAATACCTTTTTCTTTCATAGATTTCTTTGCCTCTTGCATATCTTCAGGACTGAGAAATAGAATACCCCTCTTCTTCGGAGTTGGATTAGGAATAGGCTCAGGAATTGGCTCCGGAGGTGTCCAATTATTTTCATTTGTCAACATATTTTCAATAGAATTTCAGCTTCATACGTTGTTCTTTCCCTGAAAACAGAACCAGCACAACTATCCAGGTAATCTCTGGAGGCATCGGTTAGTCCATTATAAAAGATATCAAGTATTTCATTTTTCTTAAGAGGATGATCAGGCAAAGCATTAAGTAATTGGAGAAGCCTCCCCCAAGCTTGTGGGAGACTCTCTTCTTCAATTTGCACAAAATTATATATATCCCTTAAAGCAGCTTGTTTCTTATGAGCAGGGAAATATTTAGCAGAGAAGTAATAAATCATATCCCGGGGACTACGTACACAACCAGGATCAAGAGAATTAAACCATATCTTAGCATCACCTTTTAATGAGAACGGAAATATTTTAAGGATATAAAAGTAACGAGTTCTCTCATCTTTAGTGAACAGGGTGGCTATATCATTCAATGTAGTAAGATGTGCCACAACAGTCTCCGATTCATAACCATGAAAAGGATCAGATTCAACCAAAGTAATTATATCAGGATCAACAAAGAATTCATAATCCTTATCAGTAACAAAGATAGGTGAAGTAGCAAAAGCAGGGTCAGTTTTCATTCTAGCATTTACAGATTGCTTACTCCATTTAGCTAATAACCTTTTGAGTTCATTTCTATTTTTGCAAGCTAAAATAGCTGAAGAAGCTTCTTGATCAAAAACATAACCCTTAGGAATAACAAGTGATTCTTCATCATCACTTTCATCGGTATCATCAGATTCAATATTTCCAATCTCTCTAGCCCTAGCAAATTGTTCATCAAGGAAATCACTAAGTGGCACAGTAGTATCAGGCATAGAGGTAGTTTCATCATAAGTATCATGCATAGCAGAAGTGGCATCATCAATAACATGCGACATATCAGAACGAATAGCAGAAGCAGGTGTAGGTGTCGCAAGCTTACTCAAAACAGAAGGTGAATCAAGTGTAGAGCTAGATGGCAGTTCCTTACCTCCCCTCGTAGTTGAGGGATAGATCTTGGTTTTTGGATCTCTCAAGTTCTTCATAATGATAAGCAGATATATATCCCAAGTGACTCAAAGAATAGAGCTATGCTCCCCGACAACGGCGCCAGAAAATAGTCTTGATAACCCACAAGTATAGGGGATCGCAACAGTTTTCGAGGGTAGAGTATTCAACCCAAATTTATTGATTCGACACAAGGGGAGCCAAAGAATATTCTCAAGTATTAGTAGCTGAGTTGTCAATTCAACCACACCTGGAAACTTAATATCTGCAGCAAAGTGTTTAGTAGCAAAGTAATATGATAGTAGTGGTAACGGTAGCAAAAAGGTAACAGTAGTAAAAGTAATGTTTTTGGTATTTTGTAGTGATGGTAGCAATGGCAACGGAAAAGTAAATAAGTGAAGAAAAATATATGAAAAGCTCGTAGGCAATGGATCGGTGATAGAGAATTATGCCGGATGCGGTTCATCATGTAACAGTCATAACCTAGGGTGAGGTTGAAAATTCAAACCTAATCACAAAGGTACTGGTGAGGTTGTGATACTGGCTGCACTTCTCTTCCTCGAAGCTCACAAGATCAGCGTTACGCAAATATGCATTGAATTCTTCCTTAATTCCTACTCGATCCATAAAGTTCTCAGAGGGCCATTCAGAAGGACACACTGGAGCGTCTCTTGGTGGCTCGTCATCAGCATCACGCATTGCAAGCCTGGGTCCTTGCTTCCTTGAAGAACCACCTTGGAACATTTTCCTAAGCATATTTCTTCCTCTGAAAAATTTCTGAAATTTTTTAGTAACTTCAAAATAAAAGTAAACCAAACTCAATAATATTGATAGCAACTACTCCTACAAGTGCCTAGGGCCTATATCATGCATCAAAACTACTCTTGACCAAATAAATTTGACGTGCAAGCTCAAGAACAGGGTCACCTAAGCAGCAAAAATTTGCAATGAATAAAGCACTAGAACAAAAACTAATTGGACCAATGGAGGAGTCACATACCAAGGAACAATCTCCCCAAGCAGTTTTGTGAGAGGTGCTTTGAGCAAGGAGATCGAAAATGGCAGTAAAGTGAGCTAGAACTCGTGATTGAGCTGGATATTTGTGTTTGTGGGAGGAAGATGAAGTGTGCGGGTGCAGGAATAAGTGGAGGGGGGCCACCGTGGGCCCACGAGGCAAGGGAGCACACACAGGGGGTAGGGCGCGCCCTCCACCCTCGTGGGCAGGTGGTTGACCCCCTACTGTGTTCTCAGTGCCAAATATTCTCATATATTATAGAAAAAAAATCATATTTAAATTTCAGGGAATTTGGAGAAGTTTTATTTTCGAGGTATTTTTATATTGCACGGATAATCAGATAACAGACAGAAAAATATTTATTTTTATTTTATTTAATATAAATAACAGAAAGTAAAAGTGGGGTACAGAAGGTTGTGCCTTCTAGTATCATGTAACAGCTCGTAGGCAATGGATCGGTGATACAGAATTATGCCGGATGCGGTTCATCATGTAACAGTCATAACCTAGGGTGACACAGAACTAGCTCCAGTTCATTGATATAATGTAGGCATGTATTCCGAATATAGTCATACGTGCTTATGGAAAAGAACTTGCATGGTATCTTTTGTTCTACCCTCCCGTGGCAGCGGGGTCCTTACGGAAACTAAGGGATATTAAGGCCTCCTTTTAATAGAGAACGGAACAAAGCATTAACACATAGTGAATACATGAACTCCTCAAACTACGGTCATCACCAGTAAGTATCCCGATTATTGTCTCCTCGGGGTTAACGGATCATAACACATAATAGGTGACTATAGACTTGCAAGATAGAATCAAGAACACTCATATATTGATGAAAACATAATAGGTTCAGATCTGAAATCATGGCACTCGGGCCCTAGTGACAAGCATTAAGCATAGCAAAGTCATAGCAACATCAATCTCAGAACATAGTGGACACTAGGGATCAAACCCTAACAAAACTAACTCTATTACATGATAGATCCCATCCAACCCATCACCGTCCAGCAAGCCTACGATGGAATGACTCACGCACGACGGTGAGCATCATGAAATTGGTGATGGAAGATGGTTGATGATGACGATGGCAATGGATTCCCCTCTCCGGAGCCCCGAACGGACTCCGGATCAGCCCTCCCGAGATGTTTTAGGGCTTGGCGGCGGCTCTGTATCATAAAACGCGATGATTTCTTCTCTCTGATTTTTTTCTCCCTGAAACTCAATATATGGAGTTGGAGTTGGAGTCGGAGAGGCAACAGGGGGCCCACGAGGTAGGGGGCGCGCCCTAGGGGGGCAGGCGCGCCCCCCACCCTCGTGAAGAGGTGGTGGGCCCCCTGGCCTTCATCTTTTGCAGGTATTTTTCTTATTTTCTAAAAAGTGGCTCCGTGAAGTTTCAGGTCATTCCGAGAACGTTTGTTTCTGCACATAAATAACACCATGGTAATTCTGGTGAAAACAGCGTCAGTCCGGGTTAGTTCCATTCAAATCATGCAAGTTAGAGTCCAAAACAAGGGAAAAAGTGTTTGTAAAAGTAGATACGATGGAGACGTATTAGGCCTTCCTCCGCATCCCGCCTCATTTCGGCCTATGGTTGAAGACCTTCAACATGAAGCCGAAGGTGGTGAGCGGCCAATAAGCAGAGTGCGGAGGCGCTATGGTGGGCAAGATGCCCAACGTCACCTAGCCCAAAGGCTCGTTTACGGAGACGGTGAAAGGGTGGCAATCGGGATGGTTCTATATCACCGAGCCGCGCGATGCCAACTGGGTGGCGGCCCTCGAATTCAGATCTAGATTCCCGATGCGGCTCACCTCCTGGCAAGAGAGGGGCCTAACCTGGGGTCCCTCGGACGAACTGACTGGGCTCCAGACGTGTGTCCAGAATATGATGGATAGGAAGATCAAGCTCATCAATGTGGTCCAGGTCATGCTCATTTGTCGGGTTCTTCCGTGCCAACGCCAGACTTGCTATCTATGGGAATATGATCCGGGCAAGCACCAGACGCTACAAGAGCTCTTCGGCATAATGCATGAAGAAATCTGGAAAGTGCTCTTCAAGGCCGGCGAGACGCCACCGCCCACCACCGAAGATCGCGGGCTTAGCTTAAAACGCCAGGCTAACCCAGTAAGCTCTTCTAATGTTTTCAAGGCGTACCCTTTACTAGCATATTTTGAGAAAAAGCCTAAGCCTTCCTACCCGTGTTTTCAGGCCTAGATCAAGATAGCCAAGGGGATTAACAATCCGACTCCGCTGCCTGAAGAGCAAGAATTCCCATTGTTGACGAAAATGCTTTTTCCAGCACCTTATGAGGTGCTGGAGAAGACAGCCAAGAAAGCGGCCAAAGGGGCCAAGAAGGGCCTTCACCAAAAAGGCGCTTCAGACATGATGTCCGAAGACGAGACTTCCTCTTCGTCCACTGACGACGATGACGAAGAGGAAGAAGAAGGCGACTCCCCACCTGAAGTGGGGAGGAAGAAGAGAGTGGCCTCCACAAATCCGGAGGCGAAAGCGCCTAAAAGGGTTAGAGGTTCCCACGCGGATAACTCCGTGTGGGATGTGGACAGCAGTCTGGAGTGACCTCGCCGGACCAAGCCTTAGGCCTCCTCGTAAGTACCGGGATCCGAAAACATCTGGCTTTCCCGGTTTGTGATATTGATATACCTTAAACCTTGTTATTGCAGTCCAGCGCGAGATGGCTCCCCGCGATCTTCGTCAGAGGTATCGCTAGGCTCAAAGGAGATGGCTAGCATGTCTCCGCCACCTGCTCATTTCGTCTCTCCCAAGGGTGACGACGAGGTGGTGTCGCAAAAGGCCTTCCCCGACCGGGGGGGGGGCTTCCGGAGATTGTCGGGGCGGTGCCCCAGGACGATTCCTCACTTGCTGGACGCATGGGGGAAAAAGCCCCTACGAGGACCGGCGACGGGGGCCGGGTTCCCTTCGGACCTGAGCCAGATACCATTCTGGAGACCTATGCGGCTCCGGAGTCTAGGGAATGGCATGCTCCGAAAGGAGGGAGTGTGCTTGTTCCGCCAATGACCTCTATCCAACTAGAGGCACCGGATAACCTATTGGAGGCGCTACGAGGGGCCTCTATTATGGATGCACACCGCACCCTTATGGGAACGGTAATAGAGAAGGTCCAGTTCGTGAAAAGCGGACTGACTGAAGCCTGCACTAGCCTTCTATCAGGCTTTGAGGTAAGTAATGCATTCGTAGGAAGAATATCACAGTATAGACAGTAGCCCCCGATGCTCTGTTTGGTGTTCGGAAAGAAGAAGCCGAACATAGGATCAAAAAGAAATATCGTAGGAGTCTAACGTAAGTTGTCTTTGTGAATAAGCAGGCGTCGCTGCAGGCTGCCACCGCTCGTGCTGCAAAGGTCTCTGGACTGAAGCAGAAACTGGAGCGGGCCGAGGAAGAGCTCGACCTCGTAAAGAAGCAGCTAGAGGATAGCCAAGGTATGTGCTGATCTGCTGGTACCTTTTAAGAAAAAAAAGTCCATCCAGACTGAGTTGTCGTCAACTTCATTAGGGGCCATGACCGAGGTGGCAGCACTCAAAATGGCGTTGGCCGAGGCCGAGGACAAAGCGTCCAAGGAACGTGCCACGCGTGAGAAGCACGAGGCCCGGGTCGGCGAGGCGCAACAACAGCTCCAGGATGCGATCAAGAGATTTGAGTCCTTGGAGCACGATTGTAAGGCACAAGAGTCCGAACTGGCGAAGGCCCGCCGGAGCACACAGGATGCACGAGCCGAAGCCCAGAACGCCCTCCAGGAAATTTAGGCGGCCAAGGAGATTGCGGAGGGTAATTATTTCACCATGCAAAGCAAGTATGTAAAAGAAACGTTCCATGTACTTATCCGAATTCGGGTTTTCCAGGGGCGTTTGCGGATCTGCCGTGCAGTATATCGGATGCTGCCGAGCATTACAGAGCCGAAGAAGGGATGTCTACGGAGAAGCTATTCTGTTCCCAGTATCTTGGACCCGAATATCCGTTGCCCTTCCTCGACCAGCTGAAGCAGTTGGTCAAGCTACACAAGTTGGCAGAGCTAGCCATGAAGTACCTGATAGTCTGGCTGTGTCCTGCTGAGCCTGTACCTAGCAACTAGTTTGGACTTGTTAAGCAGCTTGTAAATGCCTGTCCGCGGCTCGAAACCATGAAGCGGTCGGTCTGTATTGAAGGTGCACGTATGGCCTTTGCCCGCGTCAAGACGCATTGGGCAAAGCTGGATGCCAAGAAGCTGATGACCGAGGGACCGCCGGAGGGCAAGGAGCATCGTCGACCCGAGCTCTATTTTGATGGCGTCCTGGAGGGGTCCCACCTTGCGGCGGAACAATGTTTGAAGGATATTATTTTCCCATGAGAACATTTGTATTATCCTGTCCTGTAATATGGAGCAGTAATGTTTTGTATTATAATGCTTATGATTTACATTTTACCTCCTGTGCGGCTGTTTATGAAATCTGAGGGTTCACCAGTCGTTGGCTTCTGCCCCCACATAGATAGTGCGGGGGTGTTCGGGATAATCTAAACACTCTTTACTCCACATTCTGGTCCTTAAAGGAGGTGTTTAGTGCAACGAACATGGCAATCAGACTATGCGGCCTTTACCGCCCTCACTTAGCCATAGGAGTTTGACAATTAAAAAAGTTGGAGAAGCCCCTGGTATTCGGAAGGCCGAACTAGGGGCATTATACACGCCTAATCGAAGGGACCGATTCTTCACACGAAGCAGAAAAAAATCTCTAACGGTTTGGAACCTCTCGAACAACTGACTGGCTCTCGCCGCATCGTGACAGTCAGTTTTCACCTTTTTCTACTGAGGTGCTCGTCCGGAAGAACCGGGACACAATCGCAGTAGTTCTCCCTTTACTACCTTAGCCAATATAGTGGTACATAAGGTAGTAAGCACATGAGCAGGGCAACCCAACTATTGACCAAAGACATGATTCGAAGCTGATGCATATAATGCTATAAGTTTGGGGTGCCGAACTATACTGAAAAAAGTGTTCGGACTTTTATTGCCATATAACGGGGTGTAATGGAGCCCCTGGCGCAGTAATACGTACCATAGTGTACGTGTGTAATATATAATATACACAAAGGTGTGGAAACAGGAAAAATTAAGTAATAAGCTGACGTCACCATTTATTCACCATTGTGATGTAATTAGTACGTCGAGGCGTACTTTGTGCGAGTAATGTGATAAGCAAGTAAATCTATTTAACATGTCGCAACCAAGGGCGAGCTACGTGCGGGTATGTAAAACAAGTATGTCAATCGTTTAATACAGACCACCTGGGGATTCCCTTGTATGCCAGAGCTTCTTTCCTCCTTGGTGTGTTCTATAAGCATGTCGTCCATATAGACCTCGAAAAGAGAAAAGACAAGTGATAATAAAAAGAAAAAATAAAGGCATGTGAATCCCAGGGTCGGTCAAGCCGCACTGTGGATCGCGAGTGAGTTATGCCTCCGTCAGTACCCATGAGGTTTTGAGTGCATAATTATGTACGCACGGCACGGATGTCCTTTCCTCCTCGGGGCTGGGACGGAGGCCGAATTTACTAATTCGGCTCTTGAAGAACCGGGCTGCCCTTTTGCAGTGTAGTCCGGAACTTCTTGACGATGTCCATGGGTTCGGCGGCCGGATTATGGTGCCGCTTGAGAAGGCCGCTCTGTACTTCTGCCGCTAGGGCTGCGGTATGTTCCTCTGTGCGGAGGGAACGTCCCGTGTTTCCATTTACTGTAATGACGCCGCGTGGACCGGGCATCTTGAGCTTGAGATAAGATTAATGCGGCACCGCGTTGAATTTAGCAAACACGGTTCGTCCGAGCAGTGCGTGGTAGCCGTTGCAGAAGGGGATGATATCGAAGATTAGCTCTTTGCTTCGAAAGTTATCTGGGGAACCGAAGACCACCTCCAGCGTGATCGAGCCCGTATAGCGGGCTTCTATGCCTGGTATAACTCCTTTAAAGGTAGTTATCATGGGCTTGATTCATGAGGGATTAACGCCAATTTGCAAACTGTATCCTGATAGAGCAGGTTGAGGCTGCTAACACCGTCCATTAGGACTCGTTTCATGTGAAATCCGTCGATGATTGGGTCCAGTACCAATGCGGCCGAACCGCCATGACGGATGCTAGTTGGATGATCACTACGATCGAAGGTGATCGGGAATGACCACCATGGGTTGAACTTTGGGGCGACTGGCTCTACCGCGTAAATGTCCCTAAGTGCGTGCTTGCGCTCCCTTTTGGGGATGTGTGTAGCGTATATCATGTTCACCATTTTGACTTGAGGCGGGAATTTCTTCTGCCCCCAGTGTTCGGCTGCCGAGGCTCCTCGTCTTTGTCCTCGCTCTGCGATTCCCCTTCCTTATTTCTGCTATTTACCTTGCTGGTTTGCTTAAGGACACGGCAATCTCTGTTAGTATGGTTGGCCGGTTTGTCTGGGGTGCCATGTATCTGGCAAGGACGATCGAGTATGCGGTCCAAGTTGGATGGTCCTCCGCCGTTCCTTTTGTAGGGCTTCTTTCGCTGGCCGGATTTGGAGCCGCTGAGTCCGACATGAACTGTGGTGTCATCGGTGTTATCGCCATTGCTTCGGCGTTTTTGTCTGTTGCGCCGGAGCTTGCTGGTGCTATTTTTGGCCTCGGAGGGGCCTGCTTCGTTGGCTGTGTTTGTACTGCGAGCCAGCCAACTATCTTCTCCCATGCAAAAGCGGGTCATAAGTGTCGTGAGGGCTGCCATGGATCTTGGCTTTTCTTGGCCGAGGTGGCGGGCTAGCCATTCGTCACGGATGTTGTGTTTAAAGGCCACTAGGGCTTCGGCATCTGGACAATCAACGATCTGGTTCTTTTTGGTTAGGAACCTAGTCCAGAATTTTCTAGCTAATTCTCCGGGTTGTTGAACTATGTGGCTTAGGTCATCGGCATCGGGTGGCCGGACATATGTACCTTGGAAGTTGTCTAGGAAGGCTTCTTCCAAGTCCTCCCAGCTGTCGATGGAATTTTCAGGCAGGCTGTTCAGCCAGTGGCGAGCTGGTCCTTTGAGCTTTAATGGGAGGTATTTGATAGCGTGGAGGTCATCTCCTCGGGCCATGTGGATGTGGAGAATAAAATCTTTGACCCATATTGCAGGGTCGGTTGTTCCGTCGTATGATTCGATATTGACGGGCTTGAACCCCTCGGGGAAGTCGTGGTCCAACACCTCATTTGTGAAGCAGAGAGGGTGTGCGGCACTTCTATATTGGTCCGCATCACGGCACACCTCTGATGGAGTGCGTCTGCGGTTATCGGCCCAGGTGTGACTAGGTTTGTCACGCCCGAATAGGTAGCCGTCATCCCGAGTCGGGAAGCGTCCTCGCGATCCATAGATTGATCTGGTGTGTCCTGCTCTACTGTCCAGCTCCTGCCGAAGGTCGTATGTATGGTCCTTAGCTGTTCTGTCCCTGTTTTTGCGAGGTGGTGGGGCACGAAGTTGTTCGGCCTGAGTTGCCGCTTTATCCCGACCGCGGGGTGGTCGGTCTACCGCACTATCCCGACCGCATGGTGGTTGGTCCGCATTGCGTGAGGGAGGTATGGGATTTGGTGCCTCCTCATCAAACTGAGGTAGCAGTTTATGCTTTGGGTAACTCTTGACTTGGCGCTCGAGGCCGTATTCTTCGGCTACCAGGACGTCAGTCCACCTGTCAATGAGCAAGTTTTGATCAGCCTGGAGCTGCTGTTGTTTCTTTTTCAGGCTTCTGGCAGTGGCTATTAGCTGGCGCTTGAAGCGTTCCTGCTCTAGGGGTGCCTCAGGCATGATGAAACCCTCGCTGCCGAGGCTCTCCTCATCTTCGGAGACTGGACGATAACTATCATTATCCGAGTCATTGGGCGTGGCCTGTTTATCAGGGTCATCTTGCCTATTGTCTTGTTCCTCCTGTTCGGATGCGGCTCCAACAGGGTCTTCATTGTTTTTGGCGTCGCCTGGAGTACCATTTTCTCTAGTGCTAGTGTTGTCATTTTTTGAGCGACGAGGCTTGGAGCGGTGTTTGGGGCGCCGACGCTTGGACTATGTCTTAGAAGGTTTATCCGTGACTGGATCCCCTTTGTCATCGTCGCTAGCTTCTTTAGGTGTGTCGACCATGTACACATCATACGAAGAGGTGGCCGTCCAACGTCCAATGAACGGTGGGTCTTGGCCTTGCTCCATGTCGGCATCCTCGTCCATACCGTCGATGTCTTTGGAGCCATAATCGAGCACGTCGGTTAAATTGTCGACAGTGGCTATGAAGTGGGTGGGGGGTGGGAAACAAAATTTCCCATCACCAGCCTCTCGCTCGAACCGGACATAGTTCGGCTGTGAGTCCTTCTCCAAGGACAAGTTCTTTAAAGAGTTTAGCACATCACCCAAAGGTGCGTGCTGGAAGATGTCTGTGGCGCTAAATTCGAAAATCGATAACTGGTCCAGCTCGGTGTCCGCAGGCATTCTCGATTCAGAACTCATAGCCGGAGACGAGTCCGGAGTTCCATTGACGTAGATATCGCAGGGTACCAAGTCCGTGTACGGCTCCAACGCCGGGGACTCCGTGGCTTCGGATGGCATGATCTGCTCTGGTTCTAAGGCCGTCGTAGCAGCAGGGACCATCTGTTGGATGTGATCCGGTGACAGATTTAGGTCATGTTCATCGGAGCGAGGGGGAGCAATCGCTGCGGTCTCAAATCCATTGAAGATAAAGTCTCCACGGATATCCACGATGTAGTTCAAGCTTCCAAACCTGACCTGATGGCCAGGGGCGTAGCTATCGATCTGCTCCAGATGGCCAAGCGAGTTGGCCCGCCGTACGAAGCCGCCGAACATGAAAATCTGTCCGGGAGGAAGGTTTCTCCTTGGACAGCATCACTGTAGACGATTGAAGGATCCATCGAACCTTTCGTGGATGGCACAGTGGAACTCTCAATGAAAGCACCAATGTCGGTGTCAAAACCGGTGGATCTCGGGTAGGGTGTCCCGAACTGTGCGTCTAGGATTGATGGTAACAGGAGATAGGGGACACAATGTTTACCCAGGTTCGGGCCCTCTCTATGGAGGTAATACCCTACGTGCTGCTTGATTGATATTGATGAATATGGGTGTTAGAAGAGTTGATATACCACAAGATCGTAAAGGCTAAACCCTAGGACTCTAACCTGTATGACTATGGTAATGAATATATCCTTTCCGAACTATCCCCTCCGGTTTATATAGACACCGAGGGGATGTAGGGTTTACATAGAGTCAGTTACATAAGAAGGAATCTTCATAGTCGGTCGCCAAGCTTGCCTTCCACGCCAAGGAGAGTCCAATTCAGACACAGGTACAGTCTTCGGTCTTCATGTCTTCACAGCCCATCAGTCCGGCCCATGGATAACAGGCTGGACGCCCGAGGACCCCTTAGTCCAGGACTCCCTCACCGCCTACTCAGCTGCCTGTTGAGCCGCCCGCTCAACCTCTTGGCGGATCCTGTCCTGGTCAACCAAGTTAAGAGCTCAATCACGTGCCGGGTCATGCCCGCATGGCTGGTCACGGCGTCGGGCGTTGCTTGAAACGCCTGCTGAATCTATGTGCCTGCTATAACTCGGGCTCCGGCTTGGGTGAGGGGTCGAATGAATCCTATCTCGACTATAAGAATATGCCTCCTGCCATGCCAGAGCCGTCTGAACAAGTTCTCTGACCCTTCGGGTTTCAATCACCGTCGAAGAGTCACCTTCCGCTGGGAGAGCCGCCAATCACGCCGCCGCAGCAATCATGTTCTCCAAAGGGTTAGAATAGTGACCCAGCGGTGTTGGTATATAAGGAGGTGGAGCAGTATTCATGCGAGGAGGTTCCATCACTCGTGGCTGAACTGGCACCCCAGCCCCGGGCGTTGCTACCCGGTTTACCTCCGGCGGGTTACTGGGGCCTGCACCGAGTATGCGGAAGAGGTTTCTAGGATCATAAGTTAGAGGCATATGGGACTGAGCCTTCTGGTGTCTTCTCCTCATGACCTCATTTGACACGTTCAAATCCATCGTAAGCTGGAAAGCCTTTGACTGAATCTGCTGAGCTCGAGCATCCAAAGCCGCCTGCTCCGCGGCCATCCTGAGGTCCTTCGCTGCTAGGTTTTCCTTGGCTTGTGCTACCTCCTCACATAACCGTGCCACTTCTGCATCATGCTGAGCCTAATCCACTGGGTTAACCACGACAGTTAACAGGGCTGTCATCCTATCCATGAGATCCATCAGTACCTGAGCCGGCAGCCGCACAGGGCCTCCTACCCCGGCCGCCGCTGACCCGGAGGTTATCGCTGCCACAGCCGTAGAGTTTTGAATGGGCTGCATGCCAGTCATGAAGATCCCTGCCCTGCTTGGCGGCTCAAAGGGGTCCGGAATACTGCTGCCATCGGAACAGCCCCCAAGGCCACCGTCTTGCAATTGATACAATGAATCCGTCTCACCTGTGGATGACCCACCCTCAGAGTAGATGGTCGTCTCATCACCAGACACAGATCCTTCAGAAAATTCTCCTCCATGGATGCATCCCACGAAGGCACGCTTCATGGCAGGCTGAGTCCGGGCGGGTCTCGCGCGCTGAGCCGTCTTGATGATGTCGGTGCAGACGTCCGGCTTAGGGCCCGACTCGCCAATCTGGCCGATGAAGACGTGGATTCCGCCGAAGGGGACCGGTACCCGTACTCAATTGAGCCGTCATCGGGGCCCCAGCCTGCGTCGTCGATGTAGAGCTTGACGCGACGACTCTTGGTTATCCAGCCCACAACGTATCCCTTGAGCCCTTCGAAGCTACCCTTCAAGAACTCAAATCCACCGTGCGCAGGCCCCACGGTGGGCTCCTACTATCGTGGAATTGTCACGACAGATGTCCTAGTGAGAGGACTTAATCATGGAGCCATCACAACTATGAAGCTTAAAGGGGTTAAACGGGACAAAGGACAGGAGGAGTTTATACTGGTTCGGCCCCTTGCGGTGAAGGTAAAAGCCTAATTCAGTTTGAGGTGGTATTGCTAGGGTTTCGATCATCAGGGAGCTAATACACTTAACCTGGCTCTCGATCTGTTGTTTCTTACCCTAAGCCGCTACCGGGTCGTCCCCTTATATACACGGGTTGACGCCCTACGACATACAGAGTCCCGGCCGGCTCATACAACGTGTCCGGCTCGGTGACGTATCTTACATGCCTTACATTACAAGTCTATTCATACATGGCAGTTTATACTTACGGGCCTTAAGCCGCTTCTGGGCTTGGGCCTATTATAAGCCTAACTGTGAACCGCCATCTTGTATACTCTTGGGCTTCATACAGGTGAACCACCATTGTGGTTGACCCGACCCCTCCTGGGCGGGTCATATCTGGTAGTCATATCCCCAACAAATTCAACAATATAACCATCACATACAAGACTCTTTTCATGATGCACAAGCATAGAAGATTTATCACTCTTTATGGCATATATGTCATCATAATAATAATCATAGATAGCAACTTCATTGTCATAATCAATTGAAAGCTCTTCCAAAATAGTGGATGTATCACTAAATAAAGTCGTGACCTCTCCAAATCCACTTTCATCAATATTGTAATAAGATTCAGCACCCTCCAAAATAGTGGGATCACTACTACCTAGAGTTGACACTCTTCCAAACCAACTTTCCTCAATGTAATCATCATAAATAGGAGGCATGCTATCATCATAATAAATTTTCTTATCGAGAGTAGAAGGAATCAAAGGATCATATTCATTAAGCAAAGCATCCCCAAGATTAGGACAAGCATTATTTCTAGCAAATAAATCTTCAAACATATCATACTCATCAAACAAAGCATCCCCAAGCTTGTGGTTTTTCATATCATCACAATCATTCTTATCAATAGCATGAATGGCACCAATAGTATAGCAAACATTATTACCATATTCCTCCAAGCAAGTGCTACAAAGATTTCCAAGATTATAATAAGTATCAATATCTTCCCAATCATAATCATCACAACAAGCAATAGGCATAAGAAAATCATCATCAAGTGCATCATCATCCACAATTATTTTTGATTCATTTTCATGAGGCACAACAATAGTAGGAGCAACATTATTTGGGAGAGATACCTTTTTACCTCTCTTCTTTCTTCTTTTCTTCTTCTTCACCACACCATGTGTGGGTTTAATTAATTCTTTCAAGCTTTTTGTTGAAGAGATTGATTGGATAGGAAGCTCCACCTCATTACCTGATTCATCATAATAAACACTTGGTGGGTATTGGGAAATATTTTCCCTTTCATTAGTACTCTCTTCATATTCTATTTGTTTTCTTGTCTTTAAGTAGTTGGCAATAAAAGGATTCTCAATGCAATTTACCGTACAAAATATATAAATTTCTTCTAGATCAGAACCAAGAAATCTCTCGGGATTTGGAAAACCCTTAGTTATATGTTTCATTTCTTCATACCCCAAAAGAAGACTAAGCACTTTATGATGCTCAAGGGAAATCAAGTTATCACAATTTTTGGACATGATTTGATCATGAGACAATTTTCATTGGAGATTTAAATGACCATGTTCATTGCAAAGTTTACAAGGATTGCGAAAAAATTACATCTTTCACCACAATCATCTAGCCTCTCTTGCAACCTTTTCATTTCTAAATATTTATGCTTCTTACAAAATCTATCTTCCCTTTTTGGTGTGCAAAGGCACTCCCAATTCACTCCACAAAAAGTGACATGCTTATAAGAAACATTTTTGTCATGACTTGTGAAATCATCATTAGCATTTTGGATATTCAAAGAATTCACACTAACAACATTGCAATCATGCTCATCATTCAAATATTTTGTGCCAAGCATTTTATTTACTTCTTCTTCTAGCAATTGAGCACAATTTTCTGAACCATCATTTCCAAGAAAGATATTATAAAGATGATCAATAATAGGATGCAACCTAAATTCCATTTTTTGTAGTTTTCTTTCATAAACCAAACTAGTGATAAAACAAGAAACTAAAAGAGTCAATTGCAAGATCTAAAGATATACCTTCAAGCACTCACCTCCCCGGCAACGGCGCCCGAAAAGAGCATGCTGTCTACTACACAACTTTATTCTTGTAGACATGTGTTGGGCCTCCAGGCGCAGAGTTTTGTAGGACAGTAGCAATTTTCCCTCAAGTGGATTACCTAAGGTTTATCAATCTGTGAGAGGTGTAAGATGAAGATGGTCTCTGTCAAATGATCCTGCAACCAAATACAAGAAATCGCTTGTGTCCCCAACACACCCAATACAATGGCAAATTGTATAGGTGCACTAGTTCGGTGAAGAGATGGTGATAAAAGTGTAATATTGATGGTAGAAATATATTTTTATAATCTGAATAAATAAAAACAACAAGGTAGAAAATAGTAAACGGGCACAAAAACGGTATTTCAATGCTTAAAAACAAGGCCTAGGGTCCGTACTTTCGCTAGTGCAATCTCTCAACAACGCTAACATAGTTGGATCATATGATTATCCCTGAAAGTGTAACGAAGAATCACTCCCGAGTTCCTATTAGCGGAGAACAAAAGACATGAATTGTTTGTAGGATATGAAGCCACCTCAAAGCTATTCTTTCCGATCGATCTATTCAAGAGTTCATACTAAAATAACACAAAGCTATTGTTTCCGTTCGATCTATCCTAGAGTTCGTATTAGAATAACACCAAAGCATATTCATATTCATAATACTCAATCCACACAAAGAACTATAAAGAGACCCCTAAGTTTCTACCAAAGAAAAACATGCATCAACCCCTATGCATAGATTACCCCAATATCACCGCGGGAATCGGCGAGTTGAATGCCATAACATATATCAAGTGAATCAATAAGATACCCCAATTGTCACCTCAAGTATTCATACCGCAAGACATATATCATGTGTTCTCATCTCTGAATATTCAATCCGATATGACAAAACTTCAAAGGGTAAAGATTCAATTCATCACAACAAGAGTATAGAGGGAAGAAACATCATATGATCTGACTATATTAACAAAGCCCATGATATAGACCACGAGAGAGAGAGAGAGATTAAACACATAGCTACTGGTACAAACCCTCAGCCCCGATGGTGGACTACTCCCTCCTCATCGTGGTGGCCGCTGAGATGATGAAGATGGCCACCAGCGATGATTCCCCCCTCCGGCAAGGTGCCGGGACGGGTCTTGATTGGTTTTCGGTGGCTACGGAGCCCTGCGGCGGCAGAACTTCTGATCTAGTTTAACCCCTAGGGGTTTTGGAATATTTGGGAATTTATAGTGCAAAGAAGGGGTACGAGAGGCCACCGAGGTGGGCACAACCCACTTGGGTGCGCCAAGGGGCCCTGGCGTGCCCTGGTGGGTTGTGCCCCCCTCGTGGCACCCCTAGGTGCAGCCCTAGCCCATTGGGTTCCTTCTGGTCCAAAAAAATCTCTGTAAAGTTTCGCGGTGTTTGGACTCCGTTTGATATTGAATTTCTGCGATGTATAAAAAACAAGCAAAAAAACAGCAACTAACACTGGGCACTAGGTCAATAGGTTAGTCCCAAAAAATGATATAAAGTTGCTATAAAATGATTGTAAAACATCCAAGAATGATAATATATTGGCATGAATACTTCATAAATTATAGATACATTGGAGACTTATCAACCACACACTGGCTTGTACAACCCGATGAAGAACTCGCGGGGTTGGTCTCCGACATGGCCCTCCATTGGGAGAAGAGCCCTTGGCGGAAGCGCAGCCGGTGCGCCGCCCCGTCCTCCTCTCCCCCGAGCGCCACGACGGCCTCGGCCTCACCCCTTTCCTCTTCCTCTCACAGCGGGCTCCACCGCCACGAGCTCCGGAGTTGGGGGGACACGCTGTCGAGTAGAAGCCCTCGTCACTGCCGTTGGAGCGCCGACGTGCCCTCTCACCATGGCGAGTGGAAGAAAGGGACCAAGCAGGAAGGAGATGAATGTCGAAGGGCGCTGTCCCTCTCCCTTTTTTATAGAGGGGAAGAATTGGGGCTCGGCCCCCCGACCTAATGGCGGCCGCCCCACTCAACCAATCCGGCCGCCAGAGGTGTAGGGAATCAGGACCGACCCGTCACTCCAATCGGCAACGCCCGGCTTCCCGCCTCGGAGTTAAGGCGCGTGCCCTCCGTATCCACCACCTACCCTCCCCGAGGCATGGGGGACACGTGGCGGGCGAGCTGGAATTAAGAAGACAAGTGGGATGACCGTTTCCCACCCTGTGATCGTTCTACGCGGGCGCCATAAAGGCCACGACACGAGTCCACTTTGTAAATGAGCAGCGCCCCTGCGGTTTCCTCTTTTTTATGGGGAAGACGCGGTCCGCCTCTTTACTGTTCACCACGAGGTGATGCAAGCATGCTGCAACCGTCCCACGCACGACCCCCACGTCACGCACTCAATGAGAATCGCGGGGAAGCACAACTAGCGGAGAAATTACCATGGTTAAAACTCTGGCACACATGCCCGCGCACCATTCTGGGCCTGGCCCAACAACGCTTCATGCTTATGTGTGGCCCAGGCCCCGGGGGCTCCTGTCGGTGTTCAAAAGTAGGGGCCTTTCTGTACCCCTTTACTTGTGTACGGGCAGTCGTAGCCACACCTGCGACCATGCTCGGCGGGGCAGAGGATGGAAAGGTAGAGACTGCTAAGGCAGCACTCAAGCAAGAGGCATGAAGAGAAAAGGGGCAAGATGGACTTCCCCCGACATCACCCTTGCCGGGGCGCCCTACATAGCCCCAGCAAGCGCCTTGCCGGGGTGACTTGCCCAACACCAGCAAGGCCGCCACCCTTGAGCCTGAGAGTTCTGACACCATCGACAACTTCGAGACCAAGACTCAGGGTCGCGTGCATGGTGGCGTGCAGATATTTGTGAAGACCAAAGTCCTGTGAGTCTAGATAAGAACCAGAAGACGAAGACCCCTGGCAAGATACTTGCCGGGGATGACCGCGAGACCCCAGCAAGACCCTTGCCAGGGGCATCTGCGGGGCCACGGCCAGGCCTACACCTACCAAAGTTTCGCTGCCCCGCGGCTGTTCCGACGCGGCAACCAGCCCGCCAACTAGGCAAGCGCCTGCATGGCAGCATGCAACTTCTAGGCCAACTAGTCGAGCACCTGCGTGGTGGCATCCAGATCTTCGTGAAGGCCCTGTCACCGCGCCAGCACAGCGATCAACCGGCTAGCATGGCGTTGCATGCCTCGTCAGCTTGGACGCGGGTCGAAGCAAGGCGAGGCGGAGATGAATAGGATGAGCTATGTTGCCGCCCCCGATAAAGCAAGAGGGCACGTAGGCATTACATTAAATGCATTTGTCCTATGATATCAGGTGATAAACTTGTACACTATAGATACTTTCCACCTCCTGTGTGCCATTGTGGCAACCCTCTTGACATATAAAAGGAGGCACGAGGCGTACTGTGGAAGGATTCAGACTTTTTGGACTGGGCACACATAGTAGCTAGTCCAAGAACTGAAGAACACAAGATAAACACAAACAAGCCGGACTAGGGTTTTAAGCATCATTTGCTACCCGAACCTGGGTAAAAATCCCCTCACGCTGATCGTTAGACCTACTCTTTGCACAGCTCTTCACCCCTGCCAACCGCGGAAGGGGTCCTCAGGATCCCATAGGTGTCGTTTCCCCGACACCAACTATACATTGCTCCATCAAAAGTAATTATGTGAAAACTGCTTTATGTGACTTGGGAGCTGGTGTTAGTGTTATGTCTTTATCTTTATATAAAAGACTTGATTTAAATAAACTCACACCTACTGAAATATATTTGCAAATGGCTGACAAATCAACTACAATACCTACCGGTATTTGTGAGGATGTGCCCGTTGTTGTTGCTAATGTTACTATTTTGACTGACTTTGTTATACTTGAGATGCCTGAGGACGACAGCATGTCGATTATCCTTGGCAAACCCTTATAGAATACCGCAGAGGCTGTTATTGATTGCAAGAAAAGCAAGTTCACTTTTCATATCAATGGTAATGAGCATACGGTGCACTTTCCGAAGAAACAATTCCAAGTGAATGGTATTAATGTTATTGAAAAATCTCCGATAATCACTATTGGAAGTTTTCAACTACCTCTACCTACTGCCAAAAACAAATATGCAATACTTATTGTTGGGAACATTCATATCCCCGTTGAGGTAACTTAGTGATGTACGAAAGTTCTTCGGTTTCATGCTAATCAAAATTGGTTGTTAATAAGACCTGATCAACCTTATTAATGGATCATTTTTGAGAGGTATGATGTTGATGAATTTAGTGAGCACTACCTTCTGTCCCTACCTTTTGTTTTTCTGTTTTTATTAGTTAAATAAAATAAAATGCCATGTTTTGCCTGTTTTCTGAATTTACCGTGGAATAAAAAAAATGACCCAAAAATAAAAGTTCTCAAAATGCTCTTAAATTTAATACGATTTTTCTTGAATATCTATGAATTTTTGGTGCAAATAACATCAGATGAAGGTGCACCAGGTGGGCACAAACCACCTAGGCGCGCCAGGACCCCCAGGCGCGCCCTAGTCGGTTGTGGTCCCCACGTGGGCCCCCTCACTTATCTATTCATACCACATCATCACCTACCTCCAGAAAAAAATCACCATTGCTCTCTCTCTCTCTCGTGTTCTTGCTCTCAAACCCGCGAATTTTGATCTCTTTGCTCGAAGCTCCGTTTCCTAAACTGTTTCGGGGGATTGTTGCTTGGTATGTGACTCCTCCGTTTGTCCAATTAGCTTTTGTTTTAGTGGTTTATATTTTGAATAATTAGCTACTCTTGGTTCTGTTGTAGATGAGCTTGCATGTTGAATTCTTAGAGTTCTAAGTAGTTTAAATGCTTGCTATGGCCTCTATGTATCCCTATGAGTAGTTGCTATCAATCTTGTAAAGTTTTGTTGAGAAAATTTTGTGGACTAAAAATTTCAGAATTTTGTTCATATGAAAAAGATGAATATCTTTAGGAAGTTTTCTTCCAAGAAGAGCTCTAAGGGAGTTATTGGGGAGTCGTCTGACAGTGATCTTCATACCCGGAGACTGCCGGAAGTACGGCCGTGCGAATGACCGCATACCACGTTCATGGAAGGGGCTGGAATCCTTCAAGAGTTTTCACAATATGATGCTAATGCCGGCCTCACCGACTTCATCACAGCTGAATGTGAACAGTATCATCTCCTCACTAACACCTTTGTGCAAAGTTTTAATTTCCTTCCTAGGAATAATCCTGCTGAGGTGCAGTTTAATTTATATGCTGAACCCCATCAGATACCGCTTACTGAGTTATGTGAGATATGCCTACTTCCTTCTGATGGAGGTTTGGTAGAGCCTAGGACTACAGAGTTTGAGGGTTTCTATTGTACTCTCACAGTGGGTGATGAGAGAGGGGTGTCGAGTATCACCGCCGCTGGCTTGCATTTTCCCGCTGTTCATTATTTCACAATTTTCATTGCAAAATGCTTGCTTGCTAGAGAGAAGGTGGGTGCACTCAGTGCCCTAGACCTTGCTATTTTACGTCATGCACTAGTGGGCGACAACACTTATAGCTTGGGAGCTATTGTGGCACGTCGCCTGCACCTTAATAAGTCGAAGGGTAAAACACATGGTGGCATTTACACTACTCGTTTGGCGGCTCGCTTTAATGTTGAGGTACGCCTGCATGATCATCCTTTGCCCAAGGTTTACCTAGATCCCGTAGCCATGGAATACCACTAGTTTATTGCTACTGATTATCCTAACATCCCTATTCCATATAACTTGGTTTATAGTGTGAGAATTCGTGATATTATTCCATTGCCTACACCTGCTTTGTTTGATCCTATTGCTAGGGCGGATACAGGATTATGCCTGCAGATATCATCGTCTACCGGAACAACCAGGCTGCAGCAGAGGACGAACCTCATCAGTGGGATCCATGGGTGCCCAAACCTCAGCAGTCGACTACTAACTGATTACAAAGTTAGGCCAAAAGCATTAGCTTGGGGGAGTACGTATTCCCACTGACATTACATTCATGTTCACACGTTTCATTCCAGATGTTGGTGTCCACACTTTTTCATTGTATTATCATGTTAAATTTATTTTCTCACTTTCTTCTTGTGTGTTTGAAAAACTTTGAGAAAATCCAAAAATATTTCCTGCTTCTTTTTTATTTTTCTTTCTAGAGTAGTTAGCTGTCATGCTAAAAAGAAAACCCGAAAAGATTTCCTTGTTATTCTTTTGTTTGTTGGGAGCTTTCCTATGTAAATAGTTTTTCTCGTTTTTGCTTTTGCCTTTTATTTGATTGTTCCAGAAAAACAAGAACTCCCAAAATATTTCAGTGTGTTTCTTTTTTATTGAGTCATACTGATGAGAAGACCACGATGAAAATGTTGAGTGGCTCTCATATGCATTATTGTTGATCTAACAAAGAGCCCATTTTACCTTGTCTTCTCCTGTTGAATAAAATGTTTGCAGATTTCAGCTTAGTCCACGACACTCTTGCACTATTATTATTTTCATATCTTTTAGTCGTGCAAGTGAAAGGCAATAATGACGATATTCGATGAACTGACCGTGGCAGAGAGAAACAGGTATGAACTCGACTTGTTCTATTTTTGTAAATATTTTTAACCTAGTATCCATGCTTCAGCCCATTATGATTAAACATGTTTGCAATGACAATTAGAGATTATAGTTTCTCATGCCATACATAAGTAGCTAGGAGTGGATAATGATTTATCTTTGACGTCAACATTGCGTTAAAATGATTGTGATGTAGTATGATGATATGGTATCCTCCTCTGAATGTTTGAGTGGCTTGACTTGGCACATGTTCATGCATGTAGTTGAATCAAAACCAACATAACCTCTATGATATTGATGTTCATGGTGTTCATATGCTACTCATGCTAGTGTCCAATGTTACTTATGCATAATGCATGTTCATGACTGTTGTTGCTCTCTAGATGGCTGCTTCTCAACCTATTTGCTAGCCTTTGCCTCTACTAAGTGGGAATTCTGCTTGTACATCAAAAACCATGAACCCAACTTATTCCAGATGATTCCACCATTGTAGCGACCAGACCTCAAATAGTCTGATCTCTGTGCTCCGATGTCATCCCTGGATCAGTAATGCTGACACCACACAGTACTCGGAGGATTTATAGTAGAGTAGCAACCACACACTTATTACATCGAGTGTCTCAAAAGAGAGCTTATTACAATAAATATGGCTTAAGGCCATCTAATAACGATAACAGCGGAAGGCTTGGAAGGTAAGTGAGTCCATCAACTCCAACGACATCACTGAGTATAGAACCACGACCTAAAAACTCCTTAATCGTCGTCTGAAAAGTCTGCAACATTAACGTTGCAGCCCGAAAATGGATCAGCACATGGAATATGCTGGCAAGGTAACACATAGAGAGTAATGGAATGAAACAACTATACTATATGCATATTTGGCTGGTGGAAAGCTCTATGGTTACCGTTTTTGCGTAAAGCCAATTTTTCCCTACTTCAAAGGAATAAAATTAATTACTATCATGGTGGTTGTTAAACATTGAGAATGGTTGACAGCATTCTCAATCCCAATTAAGTAACATCATTAAAACCCAACAAAATTAACTTTAGAGTAACATGTTGAGATTCACATGATAATCCAGGTACTAGATACTCAAGATGTCCATAACCGGGGACACGGCTAATCATGATTAGTTTATACACTCTGCAGAGGTTTGCGCACTTTTCCCCACAAGACTCGATTGCCTCCGTTGGATTTCTCGCACTACATGGTGTTTGAGAAACGGATGACCGAGACACAGCCTTTCAGAAGCGCTAGCACCTTACGATGGATAGACCGGTACACCTACTTTCCCCTACATCTGCTAGTCTACCCTGTAAGAGTTCGCACGAGTTACTCAACTATGCCAGAGCCCATAATGGCTTGTGGCTGCACACGGAAGTTTCTAGTATGAATAATCTCATGATCCCTTTAAGCCTGGGTGGCGGTCCAAAATAAAAACAGGCAAGTCCTGGAATACCCAGGTGCGTCAATCCACCCAGATGTGTGTTAAGTTGCCAACTTAGATAAACCATTAATTATCAATCTCACATCTGTCATGGATATCACTCACCCAATCCACGTCTACTAGCATAGCATGGCATAATAAGCAAACGTAGAAGTAACTCCCAAAGGTTTGATAATAAACAGGTAATAGGTACTACCTCATCTACTTCCCATCCCACAATTTAATTAGATCCTAATCATGCAATGTGTGAGGATTGATCTAATGCAAGAAAAACTGGGTTGTAGAAAAAGGTATGATCAAAGTGTTACTTGCCTTGCTGATGATCCGCGAAACCTAGAGATTCAAAGTAACAGGCGGCGCACTCCGGGTATTCTATCGCAGACAAAAAAACAAGCATACAATAAGTACTCATCTAATGCACAGGTAAAACTCAAATATAAGATCTAACCAGAAAGTTCAACCTAAGAACCCTGGTTTGCAAAAAGAATCAAATCGAACGAAGCAAAAGAAGTCAAACGGCGAAAGAAAACAACTTCGTTCTAGTAATCTGAATCTAAGTCAAATTTTATAGTAGAAAAAACATGTTTAGGTTGATTATTCAGAAAGAGGGTTTCGAGACGAAACTCCAGGCGCTTGAATCGCCTGATTCCGATAAACGAGCGAAAAGTTATACTAAAACGAAAATCGGATCAGAAATCGCGATCAGAAAATAACCGCGGAAAATCCGACGAAAAAGAAAACGATGAACAGATTAATAGGTAATTAACCTAATCCGAAAATAATTAAAATAAATAAAATAATAAAAAAAATTCGAAAATAAAACCGGCTAAAAAGAATTTTTTTTTTAAATTTTTTTTTCGGCACGGAAGTCGAGGCGGCGGCGAACCTCGGGCGGCGTGCAACTCCGGCGAGTCGCCGGCGGGTCCCGCGGATCGGGCGCGGGGCTGGTGTGGGCTGGGGGCTCGGGTGCGACGCTATATAAAGGCGCCCCCGGGCGGAGTCCCGCTCGGGTACGGCCCATAGTCGGTTTCGTTTTTTTAAATAATTACGCTCGGAAGAAAAATAAAAAGAAATACTAAACCGACTCCAAAAATCACGATATAAATTTTACCGGGTTTCTAAAATCAAGCCCGATAAAGTGAACATTTATGTGGGCCCAAACTACAACTTTGAAAAACGCGCATTTTTCCTAAATTCAATTAAAAATACCAAAAAACTCCTAAATAAATCTTATTTGATTTTTTTATTAAATCCTCAATATTTCTATATTTTGGGAAAGTCATTTTATTCCCTCTCTCATATTTTTGTAATAGAAATAATTGATGATAAAATAAATAAAATCAAATGATCCTGCTTACAAAATTTGAGGAAACTCAAATATGTAAATAACGAAATCCCCAACACTCTCCGTGGGTCCTTGAGTTGCTTAGGATTTTCTAGGATCAAAACCAAAAGCAAAATAAAATATGATATGCATGATGATCTAATGTATAACATTCCAAATTGAAAATTTGGGATGTTACAAACCTACCCTCCTTAAGATGAATCTCGCCCTCGAGATTCGGGTTGGCTAGAAAATAGGTGAGGGTGGTCCTTGAGCAAATCTTCCTCTCGCTCCCAGGTGGCTTCATCCTCCGTGTGGTGGCTCCACTGAACTTTGCAAAACTTGATAACTTTGCTGCGAGTGACTCGGCTGGCAAACTCAAGAATCTTGACTGGTTTCTCCTCATAGGTCAAATTGTTATCCAACTGAATTGCTTCTAATGGCACTGTGTCTCTCAAAGGTATGTCAGCCATCTCCGCGTGACACTTCTTCAACTGAGAAACGTGGAACACATCATGAACTCCTGTCAATCCTTCTGGCACTTCCAACTTGTAGGCCACTTCTCCCATACGCTCCAAAACTCGATATGGTCCTACAAATCGTGGCGCTAACTTCCCCTTAACTCCAAAGCGCTTAATCCCTCGAAGTGGAGATACTCGAAGATAAGCTCTGTCTCCGACTTCGTAAATTGTCTCCTTGTGTTTAGAATCTGCGTAGCTCTTCTGCCTGGACTGGGCTACCTTGAGCCTATCGCGAATCAACTTCACCTTCTGTTTAGACTCTTTAATCAGATCTGGTCCAAACAACTGGCGGTCTCCAACTTCGTCCCATGACAACGGTGTCCTGCACCTCCTTCCGTACAAAGCTTCGAAAGGGGCCATCTTCAAACTGGTCTGATAGCTATTATTGTAAGAGAACTCTGCATATAGCAAATTATCATCCCAACTAGATCCATAATCTAGCGCACAAGTTCTCAGCATATCCTCCAAAATCTGATTGACTCTCTCGGTCTGTCCATCTGTTTGCGGATGATAAGCTGTACTAAATTCTAGCCTAGTACCCAAAGTCTCATGCAACTGCTTCCAGAACTTTGAGGTAAACTGGGTTCCTCTATCTGATACGATGCTCCTCGGAACTCCATGCAAACATACGATCCAGGTCATGTATGTCTTTGCCAACTTAGCACTGGTGTAAGTGGTCTTTATTGGGATGAAATGTGCTACCTTCGTCAATCGATCAACTACAACCCAAATCGAGTCATAGCCTGAACGAGTCCTTGGTAATCCCGTGATAAAATCCATGCCTAGCTTATCCCACTTCCATTCGGGTATCGGCAATGGTTGCAACAATCCTGCTGGCTTCTGATGCTCTGCCTTTACTCTCTGACATACGTCACAAACTGCTACATACTCCGCAATATCCTTCTTCATTCCGGTCCACCAGAAAATATCCTTCAAATCCAAATACATCTTGGTATTTCCTGGGTGAATCGAATACGGTGAATCATGTGCCTCTTGCAGAATCAACTTTCTGATCTCCGGGTCATTGGGTATATAAACACGGTCTTCAAACCATAGGGTGTCGTGCTCATCCTCACGAAATCCTTTAACTTTTTCTTTGCTTAGTTTCTCCTTTGTGGAAGCAATCTCCTTGTCAGTCTTCTGAGCTTCTCTGATTCTATCCATCAAAGTTGACTGAATTTCCAACGTTGCTACATAGCCTCTCGGAACTATTTCCACACATAGTTCACGAAGATTTTCTACTAACTCCTTGGGTATTTCTCCCGTCATTAACGTATTGACATGGCTCTTGCGGCTTAATGCATCAGCTACTACATTAACCTTCCCGGGATGATAATGCAATCTCATATCATAATCCTTGATGAGCTCCAACCATCTCCTTTGTCTGAGGTTCAACTCCTTCTGCGTGAAAATGTACTTCAAACTCTTGTGATCCGTGTACACCTCACAATGATTTCCAATGAGGAAATGTCTCCATGTCTTCAATGCATGCACTACGGCTGCTAACTCCAAATCATGCATGGCATAATTCAATTCGTGAGGCTTCAGTTGTCGTGAAGCATACGAAGCAACTCTCCCTTCCTGCATAAGCACTGCTCCAAGTCCTTGATGTGAAGCGTCGCAATACACCTCATAATCATTGGTTTGATCTGGCAAATCAACACTAGTGAGGTAACCAAGCGTTTCTTCAACTCCTGGAAACTAGCCTCACACTCCTCAGTCCATTTGAACTTGGTATCCTTCTTTAGCAACTCTGTCATAGGCTTCGCAATCTTTGAAATTTTTTCAATAAACCTCCGGTAGTATCCTGCGAGTCCAAGAAAACTCCGGATCTCTCCAACTGTTGTTGGGGCTTCCCACCTGGTCACGGTTTCAACTTTAGTGGGATCTACTGCTACACCTTCTCTGGATATAACGTGTCCGAGGAATCCTACTTCCTTCAACCAAAACTCACATTTGCTGAACTTGGCATATAATTGGTGTTCTCTGAGCTTTCCAAGTACCAAACGCAAATGCTCCTTATGCTCCTCTTCATTCTTCGAATATACCAGGATATCATCAATGAACACTACGACGAACTTATCCAAAAACTCCATAAACACTTTGTTCATCATGTTCATAAAATAGGCAGGCGTGTTAGTCAGACCAAATGACATAATGGTATACTCATACAGCCCATACCTGGTGGTAAAAGCTGTCTTAGGAATATCCTGTTCTCGAATCTTCAACTGGTGGTATCCTGATCGCAAATCGATCTTGGAAAACACTTTAGCTCCTTGCAATCGATCAAACAGATCATTGATCATTGGTAGCGGGTACTTGTTCTTGATTGTTACTTCGTTCAATCCTCGATAATCAACAACCATTCTTAATGATCCATCCTTCTTCTCTACTAGAAGTACTGGTGATCCCCAAGGCGAAGAACTTGGGCGAATGTAACCTTTATCCAATAACTCCTTAATCTGCTTCTTAATTTCCACCAAATATTTTGCAGGCATCCTATATGGTCGCTTCGATATTGGCCCAGTGCCTGGCAAAAGTTCAATCAAAAACTCAATATCTCTATCCGGTGGCATGCCTGGCAACTCTTCGGGAAATACATCAGGAAAATCCTTTACCACTGGTACTTCCTCCTGCACAACTCCTGATAAGGAATTTACTTTTGTCCTGTTTGGCGCACGTCGGGATACATACTTGATCCTTCTTCCTTCTGGCGTTGTGAGAAAAATTGTCTTATGGGAGCAATCGATGTTTCCTCCATACATCGACAGCCAATCCATACCAAGAATCACATCCAGACCTTGGGATTCCAGAATAATTAAATCTGTTGGGAAAACATGCCTTCCTATACTTAATGGCACTTGAAAACATCCTTGACTGGCCATGTACTCTGCTCCTGGTGAGCTTACTAGCATAGGTGTTTTGACAACCCTAGTGGGCAGGCTATACTATTCCACAAATCCCCTTGATATGTATGAATGCGATGCACCAGTATCAAAAAGAACGAGTGCAGTAAATGTCTTAACCAAAAACTTACCTATTACTGCATCGGGCTGAGCTTCAACCTCCTCCACATTAACGTGGTTCACCTGTCCCCTGTTGAAAGGGTTCGGCTTCTTTCCAGAGCTTCCATTGCCGTTTTGGCCTTCAGGACATTCATTGGCAAAATGTCCGGTCTTGGAACACTTGAAACAGGTGACTTGACTCAGATCTCTCTTGGCTGGGGTTGATGGGGTGTTGCGGTTTTGTCCATTGCTTCCTCCATTCCCGTTACTATTCTTGGTGCCATTGTGATTGTGCGAGCTACCTACTCCATGGGTATGCTGAAAATGTCCTCCCGGTCTAGGGGTAAAACGTGGCTTCTGCTGAGCTCCTGAATTATACTTTCCTTGTCCATACTTCCTCTTGCGGTTCTCAATTTGTTGCTGCTTCCCTTCAATCATAATAGCACGATCTACCAACTCCTGGTAGTTGTTGAAGGTGGCTACCATCAACTGCATACTCAACTCATCATTCAGTCCTTCCAGGAATTTCTCCTGCTTAGCTGCATCCGTAGCAACGTCATCTGGGGCATAACGTGCTAGCTTACTAAACTCCTCCACATACTGGCCAACTGTCCGTCCTTCTTGGCGCAAGTTACGAAACTCACGCTTCTTCATGGCCATTGCTCCTGCTGAAACATGGGCAGTACGAAAAGCCTGCTGAAACTGGTCCCATGTGACAGTGTCGACTGGGAAGGTGGCTGTGAAATTCTCCCACCAGGTTGCTCCGGGTCCTTCTAACTGATGTGCGGCAAACTTCACCTTCTCCGCATCTGTGCATCCTGCTGTGGTCAACTCCCTAGCTATCTTGCGGAGCCAATCATCTGCTACTATCGGCTCGGTGCTACTGGAAAACACCGGCGGATTCAGCCTAAGAAAACGGGCTAAGTGGTCAACAGGTGGTGGTGGTGGGTTGTTGTTGTTGTTCCCCTGATTCTGATTCTGAACTAGCAACTGCATCAAGGTGTTCTGCTGCTGGATCAACTGGGTGAGCTCCGGCGGAAAGGCAAATCCGGGGTCACGTCTCGGAGGCATCTGCGGGTTTAGAAAAGATGAGATATAAGAATAGAGGGGGTCTAAAGAGAAAACACTACCCATATGCACATGAGGAAAAAGCAAACAATTCACTTCATTCAATCAAACAAATGCATACAATCGATCTAGCTATCGCAAGAGTGCTCGGACTACTATATTTACATGGTGGACTACTACTACTGATGAGGTGGTCTACTAGAAATATTCTACGGTTGTAGACTCCATGATATCTACTCCTGCTTCATCAACATAGTCATCATCGCTACTATCTTCTTCCGAGTCGGTGCCGTCGATGATGATGTAGTCTTCCAGGCTAATCTCCTTGGGTTCTTCGTCTTCATCTACTGGTGTCGGGCCTCCCATAAATATTCCAATCTTCTTGATCAGATCGTCATTCTTCTCCACCAATACTTCAATTTCTTCTTCATAATCTTCACGTGTAACCTTGAGTTCTTCCTCCAGTTCCTTGATTCTAGTTTTAGCCTTCTTCAGATCTATCATGTCGGCGCACATCTGATTCTCCTATCGTCGAATGTGCTGGTTTAACTCCTGGATAAAAGCTGCGATTGATCTATCTTTCCTGGTGCTGGTCATCTCCCAGTGTTCATCTCGGCGCCCACAAATCTGGTAGATAGTATCCTTGAGATCCTTGCGGTAGACTTCTCCAATGCGTCCCATGGCGATGTGAGCTGCCATACTCTTTCCTAGACTCCAAGTTGGTGCATCAATAGAAAACTCTATGGGCTCAGTGACTGGCATGAACGTCCTTCCTGGAACTTGAACTTGTATCATCCAGCGCTCTTCTGCAGGTAAAGTGGCGTTGTAGGTTCCCGTGAAGCTTGGTACTCCTATGTTCAGGTATCTAGTGACTTCCTTCAAGTGGCGTCCAAAGGGTGTATCTTCATCTGGTTGTGTGAACTTGTTTCTTGCATCCGCCATCCTAAAGAGTAGAAAAGATGAGAAGTCAGAAGAGAAGAGAGTGAGTAGTGATCTAGGTCTTTTAGCTTAGTGGTCGTGTCCTACAGTCAGCGTGTGCTCTGATACCATCTCTGTAGCGACCAGACCTCAAACAGTCTGATCTCTGTGCTCCGGTGTCATCCCTGGATCAGTAATGCTGACACCACACAGTACTCGGAGGATTTATAGCAGAGTAGCAATCACACACCTATTACATCGAGTGTCTCAAAAGAGAGCTTATTACAATAAATATGGCTTAAGGCCATCTAATAACGATAACTGCGGAAGGCTTGGAAGGTAAGTGAGTCCATCAACTCCAACGACATCATTGAGTATAGAACCACGACCTAAAAACTCCTTAATCATCATCTGAAAAGTCTGCAACATTAACGTTGCAGCCCGAAAATGGATCAGCACATGGAATATGCTGGCAAGGTAACACATAGAGAGTAATGGAATGAAACAACTATACTATATGCATATTTGGCTGGTGGAAAGCTCTATGGTTACCGTTTTTGCGTAAAGCCAATTTTTCCCTACTTCAAAGGAATAAAATTAATTACTATCATGGTGGTTGTTAAACATTGAGAATGGTTGACAGCATTCTCAATCCCAATTAAGTAACATCATTAAAACCCAACAAAATTAACTTTAGAGTAACATGTTGAGATTCACATGATAATCCAGGTACTAGATACTCAAGATATCCATAACCAGGGACACGGCTAATCATGATTAGTTTATACACTCTGCAGAGGTTTGCGCACTTTTCCCCACAAGACTCGATCGCCTCCGTTGGATTTCTCGCACTACATGGTGTTTGAGAAATGGATGACCGAGACACAGTCTTTCAGAAGCGCTAGCACCTTACGATGGATAGACCGGTACACCTACTTTCCCCTACATCTGCTAGTCTACCCTGTAAGAGTTCGCACGAGTTACTCAACTATGCCAGAGCCCATAATGGCTTGTGGCTGCACACGGAAGTTTCTAGTATGAATAATCTCATGATCCCTTTGAGCCTGGGTGGCGGTCCAAAATAAAAACAGGCAAGTCCTTGAATACCCAGGTGCCTCAATCCACTCAGATGTGTGTTAGGTTGCCACCTTAGATAAACCATTAATTATCAATCTCACATCAGTCATGGATATCACTCACCCAATCCACGTCTACTAGCATAGCATGGCATAATAAGCAAACGTAGAAGTAACTCCCAAAGGTTTGATAATAAACAGGTAATAGGTACTACCTCATCTACTTCCCATCCCACAATTTAATTATATCCTAATCATGCAATGTGTGAGGATTGATCTAATGCAAGAAAAACTAGGTTGTAGAAAAAGGTATGATCAAAGTGTTACTTGCCTTGCTGATGATCCGCGAAACCTAGAGATTCAAAGTAACAGGCGGCGCACTCCGGGTATTCTATCGCAGACAAACAAACAAGCATACAATAAGTACTCATCTAATGCACAGGTAAAACTCAAATATAAGATCTAACCAGAAAGTTCAACTTAAGAACCCTGGTTTGCAAAAAGAATCAAATCGAACGAAGCAAAAGAAGTCAAACGGCGAAAGAAAACAACTTCGTTCTAGTAATCTGGATCTATGTCAAATTTTACAGTAGCAAAAACATGTTTAGGTTGATTATTCGGAAAGAGGGTTTCGAGACGAAACTCCAGGCGCTTGAATCGCCTGATTCCGATAAACGAGCGAAAAGTTATACTAAAACAAAAATCGGATCAGAAATCGCGATCAGAAAATAACCGCGGAAAATCCGACGAAAAAGAAAACGACGAACAGATTAATCGGTAATTAAACTAATCCGAAAATAATTAAAATAAATAAAATAATAAAAAAAATTCGAAAATAAAACCGGCGAAAAAGAATTTTTTTTTTAAAAAAATTTCGGCACGGAAGTCGAGGCGGCGGCGAACCTCGGGCGGCGTGCAACTCCGGCGAGTCGGCGGCGGGTCCGGCGGATCAGGCGCGGGGCTGGTGTGGGCTGGGGGCTCGGGTGCGGCGCTATATAAAGGCGCCCCCTGGCGGAGTCCCGCTCGGGTACGGCCCATAGTCGGTTTCGTTTTTTTTAAATAATTACGCTCGGAAGAAAAATAAAAAGAAATACTAAACGGACTCCAAAAATCACGATATAAATTTTACCGGGTTTCTAAAATCAAGCCCGATAAAGTGAACATTTATCTGGGCCCAAACTACAACTTTGAAAAACGCGCATTTTTCCTAAATTCAATTAAAAATACCAAAAAACTCCTAAATAAATCTTATTTGATTTTTTTATTAAATCCTCAATATTTCTATATTTTGGGAAAGTCATTTTAGTCCCTCTCTCATATTTTTGTAATAGAAATAATTGATGATAAAATAAATAAAATCAAATGATCCTGCTTACAAAATTTGAGGAAACTCAAATATGTAAATAACGAAATCCCCAACTCTCTCCGTGGGTCCTTGAGTTGCTTAGGATTTTCTAGGATCAAAACCAAAAGCAAAATAAAATATGATATGCATGATGATCTAATGTATAACATTCCAAATTGAAAATTTGGGATGTTACAACCATACCTACCTATATGCGATATTACCCTGCTGTCCTAAGTAAATTTGCATGTGCCACCTCTAAAAACTTCAAATAAATATCCTTTTTGTGTGCCTAGATCATTCATGGAACAACATGAGGTAGTCAGTATCTTCCATGCTAAGCGGGTTATTCTCAGGTTGAGTGTTTATTCACTTGCCACTGCACAAGAAAAAGGGCGGTAACAGGGATTCCCGGTCCCGAACTCAAATTGCATATAATTAAACAAAACTCCCCCGGGACTATTGTTGGTATGGACGACACCTGTTATTTCGGACAAGCCGTGGAGTGTGATTGTTGGTGGAGGGGGAGTAAACCTTTACTTTTATCGCTTGGGAACCGCCACTAGCATGCTTAGCATGGAAGATATTGATAACTGATGGTCGTGAGGTAAACAAGAAGGGTGCATGTCTCAAAATATCATTTACCTTTGTTTTAAGAACTTGAGCTCTGGCACCTCTGCAAATCACTGCTTCCCTCTGTGAAGGGACTATCTATTTACTTTTATGTTGTCTCATCACCTTCTAAAATAAGCACCAGAACCTGAGAGCACTGCTGTCATGCTGATGCATTGTGTGTAGCTAATGTTGGGTGCATCATGACTGGATCTTTTCTACCATGAATTACAATGTTTAGTCGCTGCTTGAACTTTCGAGGTGCTCTGCATTTACGTTTTGCGGTCTCAGAAAGGGCTAGCGAGATACCACTATTGTCATATTATATCATGGTTGTTTTGACAATGTGTTGCTGTTTGAGATATCTTATTATTGCTCGCTAGATGATTATGTCATTGATACGATTTAATATAATTTTTAAGAGTTATTGTCAGCATGGTTATTTATAATGTTGGCTGAAAACCCGGGTGCTGTTTAAGCTTCTTTATGCAAACAAGAACAAAAGAGTTCGTAAAAGTTTTTCATTTTCACTTTCAGTTTATCAACTGAATTGCTTGAGGAAAAGCAAAGGTTTAAGCTTGGGGAGTTGATACGTCTCCAATGTATCTACTTTTCCTAACGCTTTTCCTCTTATTTAAGACTTTAATTTGCATGATTTGAATGAAACTAACCCCGAACAGGCGCTGTTTTCAGCAGAACTACCATGGTGTTGTTTTTGTGCAGAAATAAAAGTTCTCGGAATGGAACGAAACTTTGCGAGGATTTTTTACACAATAAAGAGAATTTTTGGAGCAAAGAACCACTGGAGGGGGCACCTGGGCGGGCACAACCCACCAGGGCATGCCTGCCCCCCAGGCGCGTCCAGGTGGGTTGTCCCCACCCGGTGGCCCCGCTGTGATGCCCCGAGACCGATGCGCCAGGTGTCTTCCAGTTATTCGCCGTTGTTGCCATGTCATCCGCTTGCGTGTTGACTTTGACATGTCATTGATGTCTAATACACGACCTTCTTCTTGTAGACATTGTTGGGCCTCCAAGTGCAGAGGTTTGTAGGACAATAGCAATTTTCCCTCAAGTGGATGACTTAAGGTTTATCAATCCGTGGGAGGCGTAGGATGAAGATGGTCTCTCTCAAACAACCCTGCAACCAAATAACAAAGAGTGTCTTGTGTCCCCAACACACCCAATACAATGGTAAATTGTATAGGTGCACTAGTTCGGCAAAGAGATGGTGATACAAGTGCAATATGGATGGTAGATAAAGGTTTTTGTAGTCTGAAAATAGAAAAACAGTGAGGTAACCAATGATAAAAGTGAGCACAAACGGTATTGCAATGCGTTGAAACAAGGCCAAGGGTTCATACTTTAACTAGTGCAAGTTCTCTCAACAATAATAACATAATTGGATCATATAACTATCCCTCAACATGCAACAAAGAGTCACTCCAAAGTCACTACTAGCAGAGAACAAACAAAGAGATTATTGTAGGGTACGAAACCACCTCAAAGTTATCCTTTCTGATCGATCTATTCAAGAGTCCGTAGTAAAATAACAGGAAGCTATTCTTTCCGTTCAATCTATCCTAGAGTTCGTACTAGAATAACACCTTAAGACACAAATCAACCAAAACCCTAATGTCACCTAGATACTCCAATGCCACCTCAAGTATTCGCGGGTATGATTATACGATATGCATCACACAATCTCAGATTCATCTATTCAACCAACACAAAGAACTTCAAAGAGTGCCCCAAAGTTTCTACCGGAGAGTCAAGACGAAAACGTGTGCCAACCCCTATGCATAAGTTCACGAGGTCACGGAACTCGCAAGTTGATCACCAAAACATACATCAAGTGGATCACGTGATATCCCATTGTCACCAAAGATAAGCACATGCAAGACATACATCAAGTGTTCTCAAATCCTTAAAGACTCAATCCGATAAGATAACTTCAAAGGGAAAACTCAATTCATCACAAGAGAGTAGAGGGGGAGAAACATCATAAGATCCAACTATAATAGCAAAGCTCATGATACATCAAGATCGTGCCAAATCAAGAATACGAGAGAGAGGGAGATCAAACACATAGCTACTGGTACATACCCTCAGCCCCGAGGGTGAACTACTCCCTCCTCGTCATGGAGAGCGCCGGGATGATGAAGATGACCACCGGAGAGGGATTCCCCCCTCCGATAGGGTGCCGGAATGGGTCTAGATTTGTTTTCGGTGGCTATAGAGGCTTGCGGTGGCGGAACTCCTAATCTAGGTTTCTTTCTGGAAGTTTGGGGTTATATAAGAGGTGTTGGAGTCGCGAACAAGTCAGGGGGTCCCCGAGGCGGCCACGAGGTAGGGGGCGCGCCCAGGCGGTAGGGCGCACTCCCCTCACCCTCGTGGGTGCCTCAGGACTCTTTTGGCCTATCTTCGATACTCCATGGGATTCTTATGGTCCAAAAATGATCTCCGTGAAATTTCAAGTCCATTGGACTCCGTTTGGTTTTCCTTTTCTACGATACTCAAAAACAAGGAAACAAATAGAAACTAGCACTGGGCACTATGTTAATAGGTTAGTCCCAAAAATCATATAAAATGGCATATAAATGCATATAAAACATCCAAGGTTGATAATATAATAGCATGGAACAATAAAAAATTATAGATATGTTGGAGATGTATTAAGCATCCCCATGCTTAATTCCTGCTCGTCCTCGAGTAGGTAAATGATAAAAACAGAATTTGTGATGTGGAATACTGCCTAACATATTTATCCATGTTATTCTCTTTATTGTGGCAAGAATATTCAGATCCATAAGATTCAAGACAAAAGTTTAATATTGACATAAAAAAATAATACTTCAAGCATACTAACTAAGCAATTATGTCTTCTCAAAATAACATGGCCAAAGAAAGTTCATCCCTACAAAATCATATAGTTTGGTCATGCTCCATTTTCGTCACACAAGAATGCTCTCATCATGCACAACCCCGATGACAAGCCAAGCAATTGTTTCATACTTTAATAATCTCAAACTTTTTTCAACTTTCACGCAATACATGAGCGTGAACCATGGATATAGCACTATGGGTGGAATAGAGTATAATGATGGGGGTTATGTGGAGAAGACAAAAAAAGAGAAAGTCTCACATTGACATGGTTAATAACGGGCTAGGGAGATGCCCATCAATTGATGTCAATGCAAGGAGTAGGGATTGCCATGCAACAGATGCACTAGAGCTATAAATGTATGAAAGATCAACAAAAGAAACTAAGTGGGTGTGCATCCAACTTCCTTCCTCATGAAGACCTAGGGCATTTCAGGAAGCCCATTGTTGGAATATACAAGCCAAGTTCTATAATGAAAAATTCCCACTTAGTATATAAAAGTGACAACATAAGAGAGTCTCTATCATGAAGATCATGGTGCTACTTTGAAGCACAAGTGTGGAAAAAAAGGATAGTAGCATTGTCCCCTTTTATTTCTTTTTTTATTTGGCCTTTTTTTCGGGACAATGCTCTATTAATGATGATCATCACACTTCTATTTATTTACAACTCAAAGATTACAACTCGATACTAGAACAAAGTATGACTCTATATGAATGCCTCCGGCGGTGTACCAGGACGGGCAATGAATCAAGAGTGACATGTATGATAAATTATGTATGGTGGCTTTGCCACAAATACGATGTCAACTACATGATCATGCAAGGCAATATGACAATGATGATGTGTGTCATGATGAATGGAACGGTGGAAAGTTGCGTGGCAATATATCTCGGAATGGCTATGGAAATGCCATAATAGGTAGGTATGGTGGCTGTTTTGAGGAAGATATAAGGAGGTTTATGTGTGACAGAGCGTATCATATCACGGGGTTTGGATGCACCGGCGAAGTTTGCACCAACTCTCGAGGTGAGAAAGGGCAATGCACGGTACCGAAGGGGCTAACAATGATGGAAGGGTGAGAGTGCGTATAATCCATGGACTCAACATTAGTCATAAAGAACTCACATACTTATTGCAAAAATCTACAAGTAATCAAAAACCAAGCATTACGCGCATGCTCCTAGGGGGATAGATTGGTAGGAAAAGACCATCGCTCGTCCCCGACTGCCACTCATAAGGAAGGCAATCAAAGAACACCTCATGCTTCAAATTTTTCACACAACAGTTACCATATGTGCATGCTACGAGACTTGCAAACCTCAACACAAGTATTTCTCAATTTCACAATTACTCAACTAGCACGACTCTAATATTACCATCTTCATATCTCAAAACAATTATCAAGTATCAAACTTCTCATAGTATTCAATGCACTTTATATGAAAGTTTTAATTATATCCCTCTTGGATGCCTATCATATTAGGACTAGTTTCATAACCAAAGAAAATTACCATGCTGTTTAGAGACTCTCAAAATGATATAAGTGAAGCATGAGAGTTCATCTATTTATTCAAAATAAAAACACCGCCGTGCTCTAAAAGGATATAAGTGAAGCACTAGAGCAAACGACAAACTACTTCAAAAGATATAAGTGAAGATCAATGAATAGTCGAATAATTATGAAACTATGTGAAGACTATCTAACATTTAAGAATTTCAGATCTTGGTATTTTATTCAAACATCAAGAAAAACAAAATAAAATAAAATGACGCTCCAAGCAAAACACATATCATGTGATGAATAAAAATATAGCTCCAAGTAAAGTTACCGATGAACGAAGACGAAAGAGGGGATGCCATCCGGGGCATCCCCAAGCTTAGGCTCTTGATTTTCCTTGAATATTACCTTGGGGTGCCTTGGGCATCCCCAAGTTTAGGCTCTTGCCACTCGTTATTCCATAGCCCATTGAATCTTTACCCAAAACTTGAAAACTTCACAACACAAAACTTAACAGAAAACTTGTAAGCTCCGTTAGTATAAGAAAATAAATCACCACTTAGGTACTGTTGTGAACTCATTCTAAATTCATATTGGTGTAATATCTACTGTATTACAACTTCTCTATGGTTCATACCCTCCGATACTACTCATAGATTCTTCAAAATAAGCAAACAACACAATGAAAACAGAATCTGTCAAAAACAGAACCGTCTGTAGTAATCTGTATCAAACGTATACTTCTGTAAGCCCAAAAATTCTGAAATAAATTTGTGGACGTGAGGAATTTGTCTATTAATTATCTTCAGAAAGAATCAACCTAATCACACTCTCCAGTAAGAAATGGCAGCAAAACTCGTGAGCGCTAAATTTTCTGTTATTTACAGCAAGATCGCAAAGACTTCACCCAAGTCTTCCCAAAGGTTCTACTTGGCACAAACACTAATTAAAAACATAAAACCACATCTAAACAGAGGCTAGATGAATTATTTATTACTAAAAAGGAGCAAAAAGCAAAGAACAAAAAGTCTCTTGTGTCCCCAACACACCCAATACAAATAATGATAAAAGTGGATGACCTAAGGTTTATCAATCCATGGGAGGTGTAGGATTGAGATGGTCTCTCTCAAACAACCCTGCAACCAAATAACAAAGAGTCTCTTGTGTCCCCAACACACCCAATACAATGGTAAATTGTATAGGTGCACTAGTTCAGCGAAGAGATGGTGATACAAGTGCAATATGGATGGTAGATAAATGTTTTTGTAATCTGAAAATATAAAAACAGCAAGGTAACTAATGATAAAAGTGAGCACAAACAGTATTGCAACGCGTTGAAACAAGGCCTAGGGTTCATACTTTCACTAGTGCAAGTTCTCTCAACAATAATAACATAATTGGATCATATAACTATCCCTCAACATGCAACAAAGAGTCACTCCAAAGTCACTAATAGCGGAGAACAAACGAAGAGATTATTGTAGGGTACGAAACCACCTCAAAGTTATCCTTTCTGATTGATCTATTCAAAAGTCCGCAGTAAAATAACATGAAGCAATTCTTTCCGTTCAACCTATCCTAGAGTTCGTACTAGAATAACACCTTAAGACACAAATCAACCAAAACCCTAATGTCACCTAGATACTCCAATGTAACCTCAAGTATCTGTGGGTATGATTATACGATATGCATCACACAATCTCAGATTCATCTATTCAACCAACACAAAGAACTTCAAAGAGTGCCCCAAAGTTTCTACCGGAGAGTCAAGACGAAAACGTGCGCCAACCCCTATGCATAAGTTCACGAGGTCACAGAACTCGCAAGTTGATCACCAAAACATACATCAAGTGAATCATGTGATATCCCATTGTCACCACAGATAAGCACATGCAAGACATACATCAAGTGTTCTCAAATCCTTAAAGACTCTGTAACATCCCAAATTTTCAATTTGGAATGTTATACACTAGATCATCATGCATATCATATTTTCATGCATTTTGGTTGATCCTAGAAATTTCACGCAACTCAAGGACCTTCGGAGAGAGTTGGAGATTTCGTTATTTTCATATTTGAGGGTCTTCTCAAATTTGAAAAGAGGATCATTTGATTTATTTATTTCATCTTCAATTATTTTTCCAATGTCAAAAATATGAGAGAGGGAAATAATATGACTTTTCCCAAACTTAGGAAAAATGAAGATTTAATGAATAAATCAAATTTTGGTTTTGCCGGAGTTTATTCGCATTTTATTTGGATAGGGAAAAATGCGCGTTTTCAAAAATTGCATTTTAGGTCCGGAGTAAAGTTCTTTTTGTTCGACTCATTTTTTTAGGAGTCGGAGAAAATTTACTTTAGAAATTTTGGAGTTAGTTTAGTTTTCTTTGTTTTGTTTTTCTGCGCGCGAAACCGTTTTTTTAAAAAGGAAGCCGCTTCCGCAGGCCCAGCCGCCTGGGCCAAGGCCGGCCCAGCCGCCCCGCGCGCCAGCCGCCAGCCCCGCCGCCAGGACGAGTCCTGGAAGGACTCCAGGCCGCCGCCCTTGCCCCTTGCCCCCTCCCCAAGCAACACCCCCCTCCTAATATAAATACCCAAGCCCCCCCTCTCCACCCCAAGCCGCAGCCACCGCCGCCTCCCGCCCCGAGCCGCGCGCCAGCCCCGCCGCCTAGCCGCCCCGCCGCCGCTGGAGCCCCTCGCCGGAGCCTCGCCGGAGGTAGCCGCGCCACCTTTGCCTCGGTTCGGTTCTTTTTTTTAAGAAACCGTTCCGGTTTTCTTTTCCGGTTTCTTTTCCATTTTTGTTTCGGTTTTCTTTTCCGAAAACCCTAGATCGGTTTTCGTTCTTTTTTCGGACCGTTCGTCTCAACGAACGTGATCACCGATTTTTCCCGGTTAACGAACGTCCGTTCATTTAATCGTTCGTCTCTTTCTTTTCGTCGGATTTATTCCACGATCGCAATCTCAGATCCGATCTTCGTTCTAGTCTTTCTTCTCGCTCGTTTATCGGAATCAGGTGATTCAAGTGCCTGGAGTTTCGTTTCGAAACCGCCGTTCCGTCTAATCAACTTAAACAAGTTTTGCCCCGGTAAAATTTGACCTAGTTTCAACTTGCTAGAACCGAGTTGTTTTCTTCCGCCGTTTGTTTTCTATTTCTTTGTTCGGTTCGTTCTTTCTTTGCAACCGGAGTTCTTAAGTTGAACTTTCTGGTTCGTTCTCTTGTTCGAGTTTTACCTGTGCATTAGATGAGTACTTATTGTGTGCTTGTTGTTTGTCTGCGATAGATCACCCGGATTGCGCCGCCTGTTACTTCGAAACCCTAGGTCTCGCGGATCATCAGCAAGGCAAGTAACACTTCGATCATACCTTTGCTGCAACCCATGTTTTATTGCATTAGATCAATCCTCTCACATTGCATGATTAGGAACTAATTAAATTGTGGGATGGGAAGTAGATGAGGTAGTACCTATTACCTGTATTATTATGAAACCTTTGGGAGTTACTTCTACGCTTGCTATTTATGTCATGCTATGCTAGTAGACGTGGATTGGGTGAGTGATATCCATGACAGATGTGAGTTGATAATTTTAATGGTTTATCTAAGGTGGCAACTTAATCACACATCTGGGTGGATTGAGGCACCTGATGTCTATCAGGACTTGCCTGTTTTTTTTCGGACCGCCACCCAGGCTCAAAGGGATCATAAGATTTTTCATGCTAGAAACTTCCGTGTGCAGCCACAAGCCATTATGGGCTCTGGCATAGTTGACTAAGTCGTGCGAACTCTTACGGGTAGACTAGCAGATGTAGGGGAAAGTAGGTGTACCGGTCTACCCACACGTAAGGTGCTAGCGCTTCTGAAAGACTATGTCTCGGTCATCCGTTTCTCAAACACCATGTAGTGCGAGAAACCAAACGGAGGCGATCGAGTCTTGTGGGGAAAAGTGCGCAAAACTCTGCAGAGTGTACAAACTAATCATGATTAGCCGTGTCCCCGGTTATGGACAACTTGAGTATCTAGTACTTGAATATCATGTGAATCTCATAATGTTACTTATAATTAATGTTGTTGGGTTTTAATTGTTCACTTAATTGGGATCGGAATGCTGTCAACCATTCTCGATGTTTAACAACTACCATGATAGTTAAATAAATTTATTCCTTTGCAGTAGGGAAAAACTGGCTTTACGCAAAACTGTAACCATAGAGCCTTCCACCAGCCATATATGCATGTAGTATAGCTATTTCATTCCATTACTCTCTATGTGTTACTTTGCCAGCATATTCCATGTGCTGACCCGTTTTCGGGCTGCAACTTTCATGTTGCAGACTTTTCAGACAACGAGTAAGGTGCTTTTAGGTCGTGGTTCTATACTCAGTGATGCCGTTGGAGTTGATGGACCCATTTATCTTCCGAGTCTTCCGCTGTTATCGTTATTAGATGGCCTTAAGCCATATTTATTGTAATAAGTTCTCTTTGAGACAACGATGTAATAAGTGTGTGATTGCCACTCTGCTAGAAATCCTTCGATGTACTGTGTGGTGTCAGCATTACTGATCCAGGGATGACACCTGAGCACAGAGCACTTGATCCATTCGGGTCGGGTCGCTACAGAGATGGTATCAGAGCACACGCTGACTGTAGGACACGACCACTAAGTTAAAGCCATAGATCACCATTCTCTTCTCATTTTCTAACTCCTCATCTTTTCTACTCTTTTAGGATGACGAACGCGAAGATTAAGTATGCTCAACCGGATGAAGGCACACCATTTGGATTTCACCTGAAGGAAGTCACCAAGTACCTGAATATCGGATCACCAAGCTTCACGGGAACCTTCAATGCCACTCTGCCTGAAGAGGAGCGCTGGAAGATTCAAGCTCACGTTCCGGGAAGGACATTCGCGCCAATCACGAAGCCTATAGATAGTGTTTTCAATGCACCAACCTGGAGTCTGGGAAGGAGCATGGCAGCTCATATCACCATGGGACGCATTGGAGAAGTTTATCAAGAAGACCTCAAGGACACTATCTACCAGATTTGCGGACGCTGAGATGAACAATGGGAGTTAGTCAGCACCAAGAAGGATAGATCCATTGCATCATTCATCCAGGAGTTAAACCAGCACATTCGACGCCACAAGAACCAGATGTGCAATGATATGATAGAGTTGAAGAATGCGAAGGCAAGGATCATCGAGCTAGAAGGAGAACTGAAGTCTACACGCAAGGACTACATGGACGAGATCGTAGCTCTAGCGAGACACAATGGCGATCTTAAGCAGGAGATTGAAGAACTCAAGAGGAAGTTAGCATCCAGGAAGGAAGACATGTACGTCGCATGTCCGGACAACTACATCATCATCGACGACACCGATTTAGATCCAAGTGAACCCGACTTTGAAGACGAAGCTGGAGCAGATATCATGGAGTCTTCCACTGGTTCAAATTTCTAGATGACCACCAGATAGTAGTAGTATTCCCCCATGTAAACATTATAGTTCGAGCACTTTTGCGATAGTTTTAGACCGACTGTAAGCCCTTGTTTGATTGAATGAAGTGATTTTGTGTGCATTTGCTCATGTGCATTGGGGTAGTGTTTTCCCTTTAGACCTCACTCTATTCTTAATTCTCGTCTTTTCTAAACCCTCAGATGCCTCCAAGACGTGACAATGGATTCCCACCGGAGCTCACTCAGTTGATCCAACAATAGAATCAATTGATGCAGATGTTAGTCCAGAACCAGCAGAACAACAACAACAACCCACCACCACCACCACCTGTTGACCACTTAGCCCGTTTCCTTAGGCTGAATCCGCCGGTGTTTTCTAGTAGCACCGAGCCGATAGTAGCAGACGATTGGCTCCGCAAGATAGGAAGGGAGTTGACCACTGCAGGATGCACGGATGGTGAGAAAGTGAAGTTTGCCGCTCACCAGCTTGACGGACCCGCGGCAACATGGTGGGAGAATTTCACAGCCACTTACTCAGTTGACACTGTCACATGGGATCAGTTTCAGCAAGCTTTCCGCACTGCCCATGTTTCATCAGGAGCTATGGCCATGAAGAAGCGTGAGTTTCGCAACTTACGCCAAGGAGGAAGGACAGTTGGCCAGTATGTTGACGACTTCAGCAAGTTAGCATGTTATGCCCCAGATGACATTGCTACGGATGCAGCTAAGCAGGAGAAGTTTCTGGAAGGACTGAATGATGAACTAAGCATGGAGTTGATGGTAGCAAGTTTCAACAACTACCAGGAGTTGGTAGATCGTGCCATCATGATTGAAGGAAAGCAACAGCAGATTGAGAACCACAAGAGGAAATATGGACAGGGGAAGTATAACTCTGGAGCCCAGCAGAAGCCCCGTTTTACCCCTAAACCGGGATTTCAGTTTCAGCACACCCATGGAGGAGGTAGCTCGCACAACCATGCTAGTAAGCTCGCCAGGAGCAGAGTACATGGCCAGACAAGGATGTTTCCATGTACCATTAAGTATAGGAAGGCATGTTTTCCCAACGGATTTAATTATTCTGGAATCCCAAGGTCTGGATGTGATTCTTGGTATGGATTGGCTGTCGATGTATGGAGGAAACATCGATTGTGCCAGTAAGACAATTTTGCTTACCACACCAGAAGGAAGAAGGATCAAGTATGTATCCCGGCATGTGCCAAACAAGACACAAGTAAACTGCCTAACAGGAGTTGTGCAAGAAGAAGTACCAGTGGTAAAGGACTTTCCTGATGTATTTCCTGAGGTATTACCAGGCATGCCACTGGATAGAGACATTGAGTTTTTGATTGAGTTATTGCCAGGTACAGGCCCAATATCGAAGCGACCGTACCGGATGCCAGCAAAGGATTTGGTGGAAATTAAGAATCAGATTAAGGAGTTATTGGATAAAGGTTACATTCGCCCAAGTTCTTCGCCTTGGGGATCACCCGTACTTCTAGTGGAAAAGAAGGATGGATCATTAAGGATGGTTGTAGATTATCGGGGATTGAATGAAGTAACCATCAAGAATAAGTACCCACTGCCAATGATTAATGATCTGTTTGATCGGTTGCAAGGAGCTAAAGTGTTTTCCAAGATCGATTTGCGATCAGGGTACCATCAGTTGAAGATTCGGGAGCAGGACATACCTAAGACAGCATTCACCACGAGATATGGACTGTATGAGTATACCGTTATGTCATTTGGATTGACTAACGCACCTGCCTATTTTATGAACCTGATGAACAAAGTGTTTATGGAGTTTTTGGATAAGTTCGTCGTAGTGTTCATTGATGACATCCTGGTTTATTCAAAGAATGAAGAGGAGCATAAGGAACATTTGCGTTTGGTTTTGGAGAAACTAAGGGAACATCAGTTATACGCCAAATTCAGCAAATGTGAGTTTTGGTTGAAGGAAGTTGGATTCCTCAGACACGTTATATCCGGAGAAGGTATAGCAGTCGACCCCACTAAGGTTGAGACCGTAACCGAATGGGAAGCACCAACAACCGTTGGAGAGATCCGGAGTTTTCTTGGACTCGCAGGATACTACCGGAGATTTATTTAGAATTTCTCAAAGATTGCAAAGCCTATGACTGAATTGTTGAAGAAGGATACTAAGTTCAATTGGACTGAGGAATGTGAGGCTAGTTTCCAGGAGTTGAAGAAACGCTTGGTTACCTCACCGGTGTTGATTTTGCTAGATCAGACCAAGGATTATGAGGTGTATTGCGACGCTTCACGTCGAGGACTTGGAGCAGTGCTTATGCAGGAAGGGAGAGTTGTTTCGTATGCTTCACGACAACTGAAGCCTCATGAGTTGAATTATGCCACGCATGATTTGGAGTTAGCAGCCGTAGTGCATGCATTGAAGACATGGAGACATTTCCTCATTGGAAATCATTGTGAGGTGTACACGGATCACAAGAGTTTGAAGTGCATTTTCACGCAGAAGGAGTTGAACCTCAGACAAAGGAGATGGTTGGAGCTCATCAAGGATTATGACATGAGATTGCATTACCATCCCAGAAAAGCTAATGTAGTAGCTAACGCATTGAGCCGTAAGAGCCATGTCAATACTCTAATGACGGGGAAAATACCCAAGGAGTTAGCAGAAAACCTTCGTGAACTATGTTTGGAAATAGTTCCGAGAGGCTATGTAGCAGCATTGGAGATTCAGTCAACATTGATGGATAAAATCAGAGAAGCTCAGAAATCTGACAAGGAGATTGCTGCTATAAAAGAGAAATTGAGCGAAGGAAAAGCAAAGGGATTTCGTGAGGATGAGCATGATACCTTATGGTTTGAGGACCGTGTTTATGTGCCCAATGACCCGGAGATCAGGAAGTTGATTTTGCACGAGGCACATGATTCACCTTATTCGATTCACCCAGGGAATACCAAGATGTATTTGGATTTGAAGGAAACATTCTGGTGGGCCGGAATGAAGAGGGATATTGCAGCATATGTAGCAGTTTGTGACGTATGTCAGAGAGTAAAGGCAGAGCATCAGAAGCCAGCAGGGTTGTTACAACCATTGCCGATACCCGAGTGGAAGTGGGATAATATAGGCATGGATTTTATCACCGGACTACCCAGGACAAAAGCAGGCTATGACTCGATATGGGTAGTAGTTGATCGTTTGATGAAGGTAGCACATTTTATTCCAGTTAAGACCACTTATACCAGTGCTAAGTTGGCAAAGATATACATGACTAGGATCATTTGTTTGCATGGAGTTCCGAGGAGTACCGTATCAGATAGAGGAACCCAATTTACCTCAAAGTTTTGGAATCAGTTGCATGAAACTTTAGGAACCAGACTAGAGTTCAGCACAGCTTTTCATCCGCAGACGGATGGACAGACCGAGAGAGTCAATCAGATTTTGGAAGATATGCTGAGAGCTTGTGCACTAGATTATGGATCTAGTTGGGATGATAACTTGCCGTATGCGGAGTTTTCTTATAACAACAGTTATCAAACCAGTTTGAAGATGGCACCTTTCGAAGCTTTATACAGAAGGAGGTGCAGGACACCGTTGTCATGGGACAAAGTTGGAGACCGTCAATTCTTTGGACCAGATTTGATTAAGGAGTCTGAACGGAAAGTTAAGTTGATTCGCGATAGGCTCAAGGTAGCCCAGTCCAGGCAGAAGAGCTACGCAGATTCTAAACTCAAGGAGACAGTTTACGAAACTGGAGACAGAGTTTAACTCCGAGTATCCCCACTTCGGGGAGTTAAGCGCTTTGGAGTTAAGGGAAAATTAGCACCGCGTTTCGTTGGATCATATAAGATCTTGCAACGTATGGGAGAAGTCGCTTATAAGTTGGAATTACCAGAGGGACTGTCAGGAGTTCATGATGTATTCCATGTTTCTCAGCTGAAGAAATGTCACGCCGAGATGGCGGAGGTACCACTAAGAGATACCGTGCCACTCGAAGCGATTCAGTTGAAGGACGACTTAATGTATGAGGAGAAGCCAGTCAAGATTCTCGATTATGCCAGTAGAGTTACCCGCAGCAAGGCTATCAAGTTTTGCAAAGTTCAGTGGAACCACCATTCAGAGGATGAAGCCACCTGGGAAAGAGAAGAAGATTTGCTCAAGGACCACCCTCACCTATTTTCTAGCCAACCCGAATCTCGAGGGCGAGATTCATCTTAAGGGGGGTAGGTTTGTAACATCCCAAATTTTCAATTTGGAATGTTATACACTAGATCATCATGCATATCATATTTTTTCATGCATTTTGGTTGATCCTAGAAATTTCACGCAACTCAAGGACCTCGGAGAGAGTTGGAGATTTCGTTATTTTCATATTTGAGAGTTTCTCAAATTTGAAAAGAGGATCATTTGATTTATTTATTTCATCTTCAATTATTTTTCCAATATCAAAAATATGAGAGAGGGAAATAATATGACTTTTCCCAAACTTAGGAAAAATGAAGATTTAATGAATAAATCAAATTTTGGTTTTGCCGGAGTTTATTCGCATTTTATTTGGATAGGGAAAAATGCGCGTTTTCAAAAATTGCATTTTAGGTCCGGAGTAAAGTTCTTTTTGTTCGACTCATTTTTTTTTAGGAGTCGGAGAAAATTTACTTTAGAAATTTTGGAGTTCGTTTAGTTTTCTTTCTTTCGTTCCTTTAGTTTCCTTTGGGAGTTACTTCTACGCTTGCTATTTATGCCATGCTATGCTAGTAGACGTGGATTGGGTGAGTGATATCCATGACAGATGTGAGTTGATAATTTTAGTGGTTTATCTAAGGTGGCAACTTAAACACACATCTGGGTGGATTGAGGCACCTGATGTCTATCAGGACTTGCCTGTTTTTTTCTGGACCGCCACCCAGGCTCAAAGGGATCATAAGATTTTTCATGCTAGAAACTTCCGTGTGCAGCCACAAGCCATTATGGGCTCTGGCATAGTTGACTAAGTTGTGCGAACTCTTATGGGTAGACTAGCAGATGTAGGGGAAAGTAGGTGTACCGGTCTACCCACACGTAAGGTGCTAGCGCTTCTGAAAGACTATGTCTCGGTCATCCGTTTCTCAAACACCATGTAGTGCGAGAAACCAAACGGAGGCGATCGAGTCTTGTGGGGAAAAGTGCGCAAACCTCTGCAAAGTGTACAAACTAATCATGATTAGCCGTGTCCCCGGTTATGGACAACTTGAGTATCTAGTACTTGAATATCATGTGAATCTCATCATGTTACTTATAATTAATGTTGTTGGGTTTTAATTGTTCACTTAATTGGGATCGGAATGCTGTCAACCATTCTCGATGTTTAACAACTACCATGATAGTTAAATAAATTTATTCCTTTGCAGTAGGGAAAAACTGGCTTTACGCAAAACTGTAACCATAGAGCCTTCCACCAGCCATATATGCATGTAGTATAGCTGTTTCATTCCATTACTCTCTATGTGTTACTTTGCCAGCATATTCCATGTGCTGACCCGTTTTCGGGCTGCAACTTTCATGTTGCAGACTTTTCAGACGACGAGTAAGGTGCTTTTAGGTCGTGGTTCTATACTCAGTGATGCGTTGGAGTTGATGGACCCATTTATCTTCCGAGTCTTCCACTGTTATCGTTATTAGATGGCCTTAAGCCATATTTATTGTAATAAGTTCTCTTTGAGACAACGATGTAATAAGTGTGTGATTGCCACTTTGCTATAAATCCTTCGATGTACTGTGTGGTGTCAGCATTACTGATCCAGGGATGACACCTGAGCACAGAGCACTTGATCCATTCGGGTCGGGTCGCTACAGACTCAATCCGGTAAGATAGCTTCAAAGGAAAACTCAATTCATCACAAGAGAGTAGAGGGGGAGAAACATCATAAGATACAACTATAATAGCAAAGCTCGTGATACATCAAGATCAAACATGAGAGAGAGAGAGAGATCAAACACATAGCTACTGGTACATACCCTTAGCCCCGAGGGTGAACTACTCCCTCCTCGTCATGGAGAGCACCAGGATGATGAATATGGCCAACGGAGAGGGATTCCCCCCTCCGACAGGGTGCCGGAACGAGTCTAGATTGGTTTTCGGTGGCTATAGAGGCTTGCGGTGGCAGATCTCCCGATCTAGGTTTCTTTCTGGAAGTTTGGGGTTATATAAGAGGTGTTGGAGTCAGGAACAAGTCAGGGGGGTCCCCGAGGCGGCCATGAAGTAAGGGGGTGCGCCCAGGGGGTAGGGCGCATGCCCCCACTGTCGGTGTCAAAACCGGCGGATCTCGGGTAGGGGGTCCCGAACTGTGCGTCTAGGCCGGATGGTAACAGGAGGCAGGGGACACGATGTTTTACCCAGGTTCGAGCCCTCTTGGTGGAGGTAAAACCCTACGTCCTGCTTGATTGATATTGATGATATGGGTAGTACAAGAGTGGATCTACCATGAGATCAGAGAGGCTAAACCCTAGAAGCTAGCCTATGGTATGATTGTATGTTATTCTACAGACTAAAACCCTTCGGTTTATATAGACACCGGAGGGAGTTAGGGTTACACAAGGTCGGTTACAAAGGGGGAGATATTCATATCCGTATTGCCTAGCTTGCCTTCCACGCCAAGTAGAGTCCCTATCCGGACACGAGATGAAGTCTTCAATCTTGTATCTTCATAGTCCAACAGTCCGGCCAAAGGATATAGTCCGGCTGTCCGGAGACCCCCTAATCCAGGACTCCCTCACCCACCCTCATGGGTGCCTCGGGACTCTTCTGGCCCATCTTCGATACTCCGTGGACTTCTTCTGGTCCGAAAATGATGTCCGTGAAATTTCAGGTCAATTGGACTCCCTTTGGTTTTCCTTTTCTGCGATACTCAAAAACAAGGAAAAAAACAGAAACTGGCACTGGGCTCTAGGTTAATAGGTTAGTCCCAAAAATCATATAAAATAGCATATAAATGCATATAAAACATCCAAGGTTGGTAATATAATAGCATGGAACAATCGAAAATTATAGATATGTTGGAGACGTATCAGTCATCATGTGCATTTCATCTGCATGTTTTTCAAAACTTGCATCCGGTCACTTTCTCCGTTGCCCGTTTCAGAATCCGACACTCTCACTTGCACCCGCGGCACCTCCCAGATCTTGTTTCATGAGCGGGAGAAAAACGTTCTCGGAATGGGCCGAGAGTTGAAGAGTGGTCTCTTGGTACATCACCGGTAGACCGCCTGTCAAATTTCGTTCCATTTGGAGGTCGTTTGACGCCCCAACGGTTAACCGCGTTAACCGCTAGACCTCTTTTCTCTTTGCAGCCCAGCACTCCTTCACAACAGCCTGGTAGCCCATCTAAACCCCCCTCCATGCTCTTCGCCGTTGGATCACGATTGTGTGGGCGAAAACCGCACCTTCATAGCCCTCTCCTAGCTCCCTCTACCTATATAAACACCTCCCCCTCCGAAATTTGCGGGCAAACCCTAGCCTTCCTCTTCCTCCGCGCAACCGACATGTCCACTCCACCGCCAAACGCGTCCAGCCACCGTGTCGGGGCCAATCCCGTCGTGTCACGTCACCCCCGCGCCTCTCCACCGCCGCCTCCCATCGCACGGCCCATCCGTTGCCCGCCCGGGCCCGAGTCTCCACCGCCGCAGGGAACTCGCCCGAGCCCCGTGCCCCGACGCCGCGCACCGATCCGTCGCCCAACCACGCCTCCTCACTGCCGGCCTGCGACGCGCCACGCCGCCTCCTCGTGCCGTCCGCCGCCCGCTGCACCGCCGCTCCACCAACGCCTCCTGTCGCCGTCGGCCGTCACTGGTCACCTCCGCGGCGTCCCTCTCGCCGGTGTGCTCAAGACATCTCGGAATATTCATGTTTGCATTCAATTAATTTGAGGTTGTCACCTCATTCAAGTTGGTACCAGAGCCTCGACCAACCACAGGAGCCCCCTTGATTGATCGTAGTTGGCCGTTGTCGAGTCTAAAAGAAAACTTTTTTGGAGGCTAGTTATATCGGAGAGTAGGACTTCTTTCTACTCCTCAGCCCCTTCGTCCCTCTAGTAAGGAATCTTGACGTAGGTGTTTTGACTTACTCCTCTTCCCCTTCAATATTTTTAGGATCACGAAGTTAGTTTTCGTTTGTTGTGATGCCAACTCTTCTCATACGGCGTACTTCTCTTCGAGTTGATTCGACCCTCTTTGTCTTTGCAAGATCAATCCACAGTTCTTTCTCAACGACGTTGTTTCCCCGTTGGAAGATAGACAATGTCGTCTAAAGTTGTCTTTCTTTTTCCCCCCCCCCCCCCCCTTTTTTTCTCGGAACCAGAGTCCATAGTCGAGTATCCATCCTACTCGTGCGAAGCCCTTGCATTTTTTCCTCATTTCCTTGAACCGATGTTTTTTCTCTCCAAGTTATTCGTCGATTCCCCGTTCCAAGTTGCCTTTGTTTTTCCCACCCTTCCACCCCTTTTTCTTCCCGGAATCCGAGCCTCTATTTGAGCATCAATTTCATTCGTGCGGAGCTTCTTCAGTCGGTCCTCAATTGTTTCAACCGGTGAATTCTCGTCGACTTTGTTGTTCGTCTCGTTTTCTTTTCGATGGATTCAATTCAAATATTCGATATCAATCATATTCTTTCCGTCAACTCAAATGTTTCCCCCTGCTCATTCGCCTATCGCTAGTTTATCCTTCCGGAGTGCCCAAGACATCTCAGAGGATTTGTGTTTATGTTCAAATTAATGCAAGGTTGTCACCTCATTCGAGTCTTTCAATCGTTCCGGTGCATCATTTCTCATTCAAACAATCCTTTCCAACGGTGTTTTCTTTTAGTGGGCCCTAACCCAGAGGTCTTTTCCCAGGATCTTACCTAACTCTTCTAATTTTCCCGGAGTTATTCTCAAATTCTTTTCGAAGTTTGACGTAAGAATGAAATTCATCAGTCAGATGCTTTTCCAAGATCGATTTCAAATCATTTTCAATGTTGGCTCAACCTCTTTGCTTTTCATTCTCCCGGAGTATCTCAACAATTTTGGTAGTGTGTTCCTCATCGTCATTCTCAACATTTGAAGACCGAAGAAGAGTTTCCTCTAAATCTTGTTCGTTCTTTTAGAGATTCGTGATGCTAGCTTGTTGCTATCCTCTTATTGTTTCCAATCGTGCGATTCTTTTCTCACTCATCCGGAGTATGTCAGGAGTTGTTCTCCGTTTCGTTTAACCGAAGGCCATCGTTTTAGAAGATTTCTTCGTTCTAAGTTTTCAGCCTCATTCTCCAACTATTTGGAATTGATGCCTCTTCGTTCATCTCCATATTCTTCTGGTGCTTCGATCAACTAGTCTTTAGTCAGCTCGTGATCTCTTTGTTCTTTTGAACCTAAATCCCCTCAAGTATATTTGTGGCATGCCCAATATGTGACTCTATCCTAAAGGAACTCGAAGGTCCCACCGAGGATAGAACTGCATATTGACACGATTTTGCAAGGTGGATATCATTACATCGTACCATTACATAATAGTTGGTGATACATACAAAGGCATACAAATGCCGCATGAATACATAAAACATCATACATGAGAACAACATCCGACAACGGATGAAACACAAACATAAACTCAAACGACATCCACCCTGCTAGCCCAGGCTGCCGACCAGGAACCTATCGCCATATCGACGAGGAAGAAGAAGAACTCCAAAACAAGTATGCAACAAGGCATGATGAAACTACATGCAATACCAAGCAAGTTTCATGTAGAGCATGCTCCAGACGGAGCCACGGTTCAACACATACACTCAATACAAGTTTCAAACACAATCTGCCCAAAAAAGCAAGTAAGCACTTTGCAATCAAGGAAACAACATGCTACAGGAAACATATGGACAAAAACTTGATATGCACTTAAAGTATAGGTTACATGCTTCAAATATCATCAAGGTCCAGGTTCATAGGCATCAAGATTAAACCTATGATCAAAGCAAAAGGAAAATTTATAACACAGATTAAAACTTAGTGAAAAACAGGGCATAAACATGAGCATGAATAACATGTTGACATGTTGGAGGCATAAAACAAGCATGCTACATTGCAATATCATTGCAAACAGAAGCACGGAATTAGAGTACATATTAAACAGGGCAAAACATGGTTACTAAGCATCTCCATATAACATATAGATCAATGGCAATCATCAAGACAAGTAAGCAAGTCATAACAGATTCTCAGACTTAGTGAAAAACAGAGTTTGTCAAAAAACATATTCATGATGCATACTTTGAGACAACGAAAGTATATGCTACGGGGACATTTCATGGCATCAAAAGGCATGGAAAGCATTTACAGGTAGAGCACTACAAAACATGAACACTGAGCTACTGCTAGAAATCACTAGAACATGCTCAAAACACCGTGGCAAGATTGCAAATGATAACAGATTCATAGACTTGGTGGAATTTAGTGAACATGGCAGAAACAGTGACAAGTAGACATGTTTGCAAGCTTGTGAAACCCACCAAAAAAATTTCATGGCATGTGAATGTAACCAACAGCAAGAAGGCATATCGATGCAGCTACTCATGGCAAGAACATGGTCATAGGATGCATAGAACACTAGCTATTCACATGGAAAAAATGAACTTACTGATAATAGACTGACAGAAACATTATTTAGTAATTTGAGAGCATGATAATAACAAGCTACATTAGGCTATAAATGCACACAAGAGCATGGGTAGATAGAGCATAACAGGATCTACAAAACATACTTAATGAGCATCTTCAGATTATGCATGCATTCACTTGTAGCAACAAGATAACATGGTAACATAATGTAGCAGGTTCAGACTTGGCAAAAGTCACAGTCGCTGAAATGAGCAACAACAAGTACCCTACTTTGCATGCTTGTGCTAGTCACAACAAAGAACATAAAATTATATGGATTGCACAACTGTAAATATGGCATGAATATGCTTCTAAAACATGTTGACATGATGCATAAAGATAAAAACACAAAATGCTAAAAGACAAACCAACAAGTTATAACAGTTTTGAGTAGTTAACAGCAACATGCACTTCTGCAACGATGATTAAGGCATCAAGATGAACGTTGCCATGCATGCAAACTACACCAACATGTAGAGAACTCAGACATCAACATTTCGATATCATACACGCAAATCAGAGCAACATGCACAAAGTTAGAGCCATTCAAAGATGCACACATGATATTGCAATCTTAGGACTTAGCAGAAATTACCCTCGTAGAACTAGGGTTTGTCCGAGGCACGTGAGCCAAGGCGAGCTCGGCGGCGGCGAAGGAGTCCCGGAGAGGGCTGGGGAGTACGCCGGAGGAGCGGGGGAGGGCGGATCCGGGCGGCGACGGCCCGGATCCAGCCGGAGCCGACGACGGCGGCGGTGGAGACGCCGGGGAGGCGGAGCACCGATGAGGTGGTGGTGGCGGTGCAAGGGACCGGCGAGGAGGCGGTGGCGGCCGGTGCTAGTCGACGGCGATGCGAAGCGGTAAGGTGGCGGTGCGGGCGGCGGAGCGGCGGCGGCGGGGTTTCGGCGAAGGCGGCGGAGCGGGGGGCGGAGGTGCGCGGGGAGTTCGGGCGGCCGCATGGGCCTGGACGGGCCGCGCCTGGGCCTGGAAGGCCGTGGCGGCGGGGGAGGCGTGCAGGACGCGTGGCAGCGCGAGATTGGCCGAGGGCGCCTGTTGGGGATATAACTATTAGGTATTACCCGCCCAGGAGGGGCCGGGTCATCCCTATGATGATTCATCACAATGAATCCCAAGATCATATGGCGGTTCGTAGGTAGGCTTAGTAGAGGGCCCAGACCCGAAGGCGGCTTAAGGCCCATAAATATAAACTGCCATGTATGTAAAACTTGTATTGTAAGGTATGTAAGAAAGGTCACCGAGCCGGATAAGTTTTATAAACTGTCCGGGACTCTAAGGGCCACAGGGCGTCAACTCGTGTATATAAGGGGATGACTTAGGGGCGGCTTAGGACAAGAAACAATAGATCAAGAGCCGGGTCAAGCGTATTCGCTCCCTGCTCATCGAAACCCTAGCAATACCAACTACAAACTAGACTAGGATTTTTCCTTCATCGTAAGGGGCCGAACCAGTATAAACTCCTTGTGTCCTTTGTCCTGATTAACCCCTTTAAGCTAACCTCAACGCGATGGCTCCATGACTAAGTCCTCACACTAGGACATCTACCGTGACAATTCCATGACAGTTGGCGCCCACCGTGGGGCTATCGCATGATGGTTTCGAGTTCTTAAAGGGCAACTTCGAAGGGATCAAGGGATACGCCATGGGCCGGATGACTAAGAGTTGTCGCGGCAAGCTCTACATTGATGATGCAGGCTGGGGCCCCGAGGCCGGCTCAATTGAGTACGGGTATCGGTTCCCCTTCGGCGAAATCCACGTCTTCATTTTCAAGATCGGTGAACCGAGCCCTGAGCCGAACATTTGCACCGACATTGTCGAGACGGCTCAGCGTGTGAGACCCGCCCGGGTTCGGCCTGCCATGAATCATGTCTTCGTGGGATTTACCCATGGTGTGGAATCTAAGGACAGACCAGCATCTGGTGATGAGACCGTCGTTTATTCTGATGGCGAGTCATCCACCAGTGAGACAGAATCATTGTATCAACTGCCAGACAGCCGGATTGGGGGCTGCTCCGATGGCGACAGTATTCTGGACCCCTATGAGCCGCCGAATCGGGTTGTGATCTTCATGGCCGGTACACAGCCCATGCAACATTCATCTACGGCAGCGGAGTTGGTTTCTGGGTCAGCAGCGGTAGTGGCAGCGGCTGCCGGGGTAGGAGGCCCTGAGCGCCCGCCGGCTCAAGCTTTGACTGACTTGCTAGATAAGCTAACAATGTTGTTAACAGCGGTGGTTAACCCAGCGAATCAAGATCAGCATAATGCGGCAATCACAAAGCTGTGTGATGAGATAGCGCATGCCAAGGAGGAGCTAAACGCAGAAAACGTCAGGATGGCCGAGGAGCGGACCGCTTTGGATGCTCAGGCTCAACGGATTCAGTCACAATCTTACCGGCTCCTGCTAGATCAGAACGCTTCCAATGAGTTCATGAGGAGGAGACATCAGACTCGTCTACCTTTAGTTTATGAGGCAAGGAATCTCTTTGACACGCCAGGAGCAAGAACCAGTAAACCGGTAGTAGCAAACCGGGTCGAAGCGCCAGGGACGGGAACGCCGGTTCAGCCGCGCACGATGAACCCGCCTCGTCAGAACAATAACCCACCGCAGCACGTGCCGACGCCACCGGGTCATTACTCTAACCCTTTGGATAACATGATTGCTCCGGCGTCACGATTGGCGACTATCCGGGTTGAAGGTGAGTCACCAGCGGCGGTTGAAACATGGAGGGCTAGAGATCTCCTTCAGACAGCGTTGGTTCAGCAGCAGGCTTATTCTTACAACCGTGATAGGGTTCATTCCACCCCTCGCCCAAGCCGGAGTTACAGCAGGCATATTGATGAGCCGGCTGTATCAAGTAGTGGGCGGAACTGTAACCCGCCCGTGGACATGACCCGGCGGGTGGCGGTGCTAATGCTCAGAATGTAGTGGATCAAGGTAGAGCGCGTCGAGAGGCAGAGCTGGCGGCTGAGTATGCGGCTCGTCAACCAACTCCGGTTCGTCCAACCACCTCTGTGGAGCCAGGTATGACCTTTAGAAACCTGGGCGTGCCACATTTGGTGCCGGATCTACGTAATGAGCGCCTGCCCAAGGATTTTAAAGGTCCTCGCAAGGTGATTAACTATACAGACGATTTAAGTCCGGAGGCATGGATTGAGAGTTATGAGATGGCCATGGAGTTACTAGATGTCAGCGAGGCTGCATGTGCTAAATACTTCCCCCTGATGTTAGAAGGGACGGCCCACACTTGGTTGAAGGGGCTCCCTGCCAACTCCATCAGGTCATGGGCCAAGTTAAAGGCCCGGTTCATCCAGAACTTCAAAGACACATGCAAACAGCCCATGTCAATTGTGGATCTGGCCTCCTGTGTTCAAGAAGAAGGTGAGTCAACGACCCATTGGGTGTGTCGGGTCTCAACAATCTTGCACTCATTGGATCGCATTAATGCCGACTCAGCAGTGTTGATGTTGGAGAACAATTGTCGTTTCATGCCCTTAAAGCAGAAGCTAGGGTGGCTCAAACGTCATTGCAATGACATGGGGATGCTCATGGAGGCTCTCGTTAAGTATGTTGATTATGATAGTTCCAAGGACCCCGAGTCTGATGATGAAAAGCCGGGGAAGGGAAGAATGAACATCAATGCTAAGGGGCAGCAGTATAACCAGGGAGGCAACGGTAAGCGCAAGGCTGCTAATAGTTTTGACTTTGTGGCTAACACCAATGCACAGAATAATGGTCAGCGTCGTAAGGGTAAACCGCCCCCATGGGCCGGAGGATCCGGTATCAATCTTGAGCATATGTTAAGTCAGCCCTGCCCAAAACATGGTACGAAAGAAAGATCATCCGGGCACCTATGGAAAGATTGTCACATTATGAAAGAATACAAGAATTCCCATCTTTTCCAAGACAGTCATGGGCCAGGTGGCGGTTCTGGATCCGGATTTCACGGTCCGGGTTACGGCGATGGCGGTTCTAACTCTGGATTCCAGGGAAATCAAAGTAATCACAGCAATCAGGGTGGTTACAACCAGCAGAGTAATCAGGGGGGTCAACAACAGCAACAGTATGGTTATCAGAGCAACCCGAAGCAGTTGAATAGTGGGCAGTACCATGTTTTTACCACTAGCTTGTGTAAACGAGATTAGAAGCTTCATAGGAGGCCAGTCAATTCTATTGAGCCGGCGGTTCCTCGTTACCTGCGTTGGTCTGGGCAGCCCATCATGTGGAGTAGGGAAGATCATCCGCCCCGGGTTGATAACCCGGGTCATTTGGCTTTGGTGGTCGCACCTCAGGTTGGAGGGTATAAGTTTACCAAAGTACTCATGGACGGAGGGAGCAACATCAATATCCTTTATTATGAAACGTTTCGTCGCATGGGGTTGACTGATAAAAATCTTAAGCCATCAAACACTATTTTCCAGTTGGTAAGATAGCTCTAGAGGTTGTTTTTGGAGATGATCATGACTCTAGGTCAGAGATGTTGACCTTTGAAGTGGTCAAGATCCACAGCCCATATCATGTTCTGTTTGGATGGCCGGCTTATGCCAAGTTCATGGCGCGACCGTGTTATGTGTATATGCAGCTCAAGATGCCGGGTCACAAAGGAACCATCACAATGCATAGGAGCCGTAATATAGCTTTGGAGCGTGAAGAAGGGAATGCGGCTTATGCTGAGTCGGTTTGCGCAACGGAGGAGTTCAAATTTTACAAGGACAATGTTGACCCGACAGATATGAAGTCTTTGAAAAATCCAACCATAGAGCATGATCCGGTTTTAAAGTTTAAATCAGCAGATGATACCAAGATGGTTGATTTTGTTCCTGGCGACTCATCCAAGCAGTTCAGCATCAGTGCTAATCTGGATCCGAAATAGGAAAGCGCGCTCATCGAGTTCATCCGTGAGAACCGGGACATATTTGCATGGAAGCCTTCAGACATGCGGGTGTACCGAGAGAACTCATTGATCACACTCTTAACATTGATCCAAAATTTAAGCCGGTTAAATAGTTTCTTTGCCGGTTTAATGACGAGGGGTGGAAGGCCATTGGAGAGGAAGTAGCCCGGCTCTTGGCAGTTGGGTTTATCATTGAAGTTTTCCATCCTGAGTGGTTGGCTAACCCAGTGTTGGTGCTTAAGAAGAACGGCACTTGGCGTATGTGTGTGGACTACACGGATTTAAACAAGGCTTGTCCGGCTGATCCTTTTGCTCTGCATCGTATTGATCAGATTATTGATGCTACGGCGGGTTGTGAGCGTTTGTGTTTTCTGGATGCTTATTTTGGTTATCATCAGATCAAGATGGCAGTTACGGACCAGGAGAAGACAACTTTCATAACTCCTTTTGGAGCCTTCTGCTATGTGTCTATGCCTTTTGGGCTCAAGAATGCCCAGGCGACTTATCAGAGATGTGTGCAAAACTGCCTTCATAATCAAATTGGGCGTAATGTTCATGCTTATGTGGATGACATTGTGGTGAAGTCCAGAGAGAAAGAGACATTGATAGAGGATTTAAAGGAAACCTTTGATAATCTCCGGATTTACAAGATGATGCTTAACCCGACCAAGTGCATTTTTGAGGTGCCAGCAGGCAAGCCCCTGATTTTTTTGGTGTCTAACAGAGGAATTGAAGCTAATCCGGAGAAGATCAAAGCCATCACTTCTCTGGCTAAGCTGGCGTCTATCAATGATGTGCAATGTCTGGCGGGTCGTATTGCAGCGTTAAGCTGGTTCATAAGCCGGTTGGGAGAAAAGGCCATCCCTCTGTATCAGATGATGAAAAAGACAAATAACTTTGTCTGGAGTGATGCTGCTAATGAAGCATTTGAGGATTTGAAGAAACAACTGGTTGAGCCTCCCGTGCTTGCTGCCCCTATTTATAAGGAGCCCAGTGTTGCCATTGTGGTATAAAGAAAGGAGGCAGGCAAGGAATATCCGGTTCAACGACCGGTTTACTATATCAGCGAGGTGCTTATTGAGTCCAAGTAGAAATATCCACACTGGCAGAAGCTTGTATATGGAGTGTTCTTGGCCAGCCGGATGCTTAAACATTATTTTCTAGGTTATCCCATCACTATGGTCAGCTCTGCTCCTTTGGGAGATATCATCCAAAACAGGGAAGCGATTGGCCGGGTTCCTAAGTGGGCTATTGAACTTGGACCTCACGTGTTAAACTATGTGCCTCGCACGGCTATTAAGTCTCAGGCGTTGGTGGATTTCATCAATGATTGGACAGAACTGCAGATGCCTGAGGAAAAGCCAGATAACACGTATTGGACTATTCACTTTGATGGGTCCAGGCAATTGGAGGGCTTGGGGGCTGGAGTTATTCTTGCTTCCCCTCGAGGTGATAAATTCTGTTATGTTCTTCGTTTGATGTTTCCTTGTACTAACAATGCAGCTGAGTATGAGGCCTTGCTCCACAGTCTTCGGATGGCTAAGGAAATGAACTTAAGCCGGGTGAGCTGCTTTGGCAACTCGGAGTTGGTGGCTCAGCAAGTCTCTGGTATTTGGGATTCTAAGGATCCACTCATGGTGGCTTATTGGCGAGAGGTGGACGTTATTGCTGGTCACTTCAAAGGTTATCAAGTTGAGCACGTGGTCGGAGGAAAAAAGAAGCGGCAGACGCTTTAAGCCGGTTGGGTTCTCAACGTAAACCGGTGCCGCCTGATAACCCACAAATATAGGGGATCGCAATAGTTTTCGAGGGTAGAGTATTCAACCCAAATTTATTGATTCGACACAAGGGGAGCCAAAGAATATTCTAAAGTATTAGCAGCTGAGTTGTCAATTCAACCACACCTAGAAACTTAGTATCTGCAGCAAAGTATTTAGAAGCAAAGTAATATGATAGTAGTGGTAACGGTAGCAAAAGGTAACAGTAGTAAAAGTAGTGTTTTGGGTATTTTGTAGTGATGATAGCAATAGCAACGGAAAAGTAAAGAAGTGAAGAACAATATATGGAAAGCTTGTAGGCAATGGATTGGTGATGGAGAATTATGCCGGATGCGGTTCATCATGTAACAGTCATAACCCAGGGTGACACAGAACTAGCTCTAGTTCATTGATATAATGTAGGCATGTATTCCGAACATAGTCATACGTGCTTATGGAAAAGAACTTGCATGACATCTTTTGTCCTACCCTCCCGTGGCAGCGGGGTCCTTACGGAAACTAAGGGATATTAAGGCCTCCTTTTAATAGAGAACTGTAACAAAGCATTAACACATAGTGAATACATGAACTCCTCAAACTACGGTCATCACCGGTAAGTATCCCGATTATTGTCACTTCGGGGTTAACGGATCATAACACATAATAGGTGACTATAGACTTGCAAGATAGGATCAATAATACTCATATATTGATGAAAACATAATAGGTTCAGATCTGAAATCATGGAACTCGGGCCCTAGTGACAAGCATTAAGCATAGCAAAGTCGTAGCAACATCAATCTCAAAACATAGTGGATACTAGGGATAAAACCCTAACAAAACTAACTCGATTACATGATATATCCCATCCAACCCATCACCGTCTAGCAAGCCTACGATGGAATTACTCACGCACGGCGGTGAGCATCATGAAATTGGTGATGGAGGATGGTTGATGATGACGATGGCGACGGATTCCCCTCTCCGGAGCCCCGAACGGACTCTAGATCAGCTCTCCCGAGAGGTTTTAGGGCTTGGCGGCGGCTCCGTATCGTAAAATGCAATGAATTATTCTCTCTGATTTTTTTCTCCCTGAAACACAATATATGGAGTTGGAGTCGGAGAGGCATCAGGGGGGCCACGAGGTAGGGGGCGCGCCCTAGGGGGGCAGGCGCGCACCCCACCCTCGTGGACAGGTGGTGGCCCCCCTGGCCTTCATCTTTTGTAGGTATTTTTCAAATTTTCCAAAAAGCTGCTCCGTAAAGTTTCTGGTCATTCCGAGAACGTTTGTTTCTGCACATAAATAACACCATGGTAATTCTGCTGAAAACAACGTAAGTCCGGGTTAGTTCCATTCAAATCATGCAAGTTAGAGTCCAAAACAAGGGCAAAAGTGTTTGGAAAAGTAGATACAATGGAGACGTATCAACTCCCCCAAGCTTAAACCTTTGCTTGTCCTCAAGCAATTCAGTTGACAAACTGAAAGTGATAAAGAAAAAAAAATACAAACTCTGTTTGCTCTTGTTGTTGTAAATGTGTAAAGCCATCATTCAAGTTTTCAGCAAAGATTATAACTAACCACATTCACTATAACGCTTAGGTCTCAAGTTTACTCATATCAATGGCATAATCAACTAGCGAGCAATAATAATAAATCTCAGATGACAACACTTTCTCAAAACAATCATAATATGATATAACAAGGTGGTATCTCGCTAGCCCTTTCTGAGACCGCAAAACATAAATGCAGAGCACCTTTAAAGACCAAGGACTAACTAGACATTGTAATTCATGGTAAAAGAGATCCAGTAAAGTCATACTCAATGTAAACTAACAGTAATGAATGCAAATGACAGCGGTGCTCTCCAACTGGTGCTTTTTAATACGAGGATGATGACTCAGCATAAAAGTAAATAGATATGCCCTTCGTAGAGGGAAGCCAGGATTTGTAGAGGTGCCAGAGCTCGGTTTTGAAATAGAGGTGAATAATATTTTGAGCGGTATACTTTCATTGTCAACATAACAACCAAGAGATGGCGATATCTTCCATGCTACACACATTATAGGCGGTTCCCAAACAGAATGGTAAAGTTTATACTCCCCCTTCCACCAACAAGCATCAATCAATGGCTTGCTCGAAACAATGAGTGCCTCCAACTAACAAGAGTCCCAGGGGGAGTTTTGTTTGCAATTATTTTGATTTAGTTTGCATAAAGCATGGGACTGGGCATCCCGGTGACCAGCCATTTATCTCATGAGTGAGGAGCGGAGTCCACTCCTCTTGAGAATAACCCACCTAACATGGTAGATACAGACAACCCTAGTTGATACATGAGCTATTCGAGCATACAAAACAGGATATTTATTTGAAGGTTTAGAGTTTGGCACATACAAATTTACTTGGAACGGCAGGTAGATACTGTATATAGGTAGGTATAGTGGACTCATGCGGAATAACTTTGGGGTTTAAGGGATTGGATGCACAAGCAGTATTCCCGCTTAGTACAGGTGAAGGCTAGCAAAAGACTGGGAAGCGACCAGCTAGAGAGAGACAACAGTCATGAACATGCATTAAAATTAATCAACGCCGAATGCAAGCATGAGTAGGATATAATCCACCATGAACATAAATATCGTGAAGGCTATGTTGATTTTGTTTCAACTACATGCGTGAACATGCGCCAAGTCAAGTCACTTAAATCATTCAGAGGAGGATACCACCCTATCATACCACATCATAACCATTTTAATAGCATGTTGGCACGCAAGGTTAACCATTATAAGCTCCTAGCTAATCAAGCATGGCACAAGAAACTATGATCTCTAGTTGTCATTGCAAACATGTTTATCCATAATAGGCTGAATCAGGAACGATGAACTAATCATATTTACAAAAACAAAAGAGGTCGAGTTCATACCAGCTTTTCTCATCTCAGTCAGTCCATCGTATATCATCATAATTGCCTTTCACTTCCACAACCGAACGATGTGAATAATAATAATAGTGTGCGTGCATTGGACTAAGCTGGAATCTGCAAGTATTCAATAAACAAGAGAAGACAAGGCAACATGGGCTCTTTTGTCAGATCAACAATAATGCATATAAGAGCCACTTCAACAATTTAATTATGGTCTTCTCCTATCGACCACCAAAGAAAAGAAAAGGAATAAAACTATTTATACAGGAGAGCTCCCAACAAGCAAAAGAAGTCCATGAAATCTTTTTGGGTTTTCGTTTTAATTACTACTACAAGCATGGAAATTAAACTAACTAAAAGCTACAACTAATTTTTTTTGGTTTTTATTAAGGTTTATCAAACACACAAGAAGAAAGCATAAAAGGGAAAATAAACTAGCATGGATGATACAATGAAAAAGTATGAGCACCGACATCTAGCAATGAGTGTGTGAACATAAATGTAATGTCGGTGAGAAATACGTACTCCCTCAAGCTTAGGCTTTTGGCCTAAGTTGGTCTATGGCCATGGCTGGCCTGGCGGATATCCATAATTGTAGCTGGGGTCGTACTGCGATGCAGCGGCTATCGCCTGCTGAGCTGCAGCATGGAGACGAGCGGCCTCCGCTCCCCTCTCGTACTCATCTGCCTCCTCTCTGGTAATAGTATATCTTCCTTTTGCCTGATGATCAAATAAGGTAGGAGCAGGGAGAGTAATATGGACATCACGGCGTCTGTCATTAGTCGATACTGGAGAGGTGATTCATTCTTCTCGACAAACTGGTGGTGAACCATAGCATTAAAATCTAGATAAGCAGGAGGTAATTCAATATCATCTTCGCGTATGGCTATACCAAGAAAATTAGCTATGCGGGTTGCATAAATTCCACCAAAGAAATCTCCATTAAATCTATTAAGATGCAACCTACGTGCAACAATGGCTCCCAAATTATAAGATTTATCTCCTAACACAGCACTCCTAAGAATACTGAGGTCAGGGACACACATGTGACATGCCTCATCTTTACCATTAATGCATCTAACTATGAAGAGAGCAAAATAATGTACAACTGGAAAGTGAATGCTCCCTATGGTAGCTTGTGTAATATCTCTAGATTCTCCCACAGTTATGCTAGCAAGAAAATCTCTAAATTCAGATTTGCGAGTATCCCTTATACTACCCCATTGTGGAAGTTTGCAAGCAGTGGTAAAGTCCTCTAAGTCCATAGTATAAGAATTTTCATAAAGGTCAAACAGGACAGTTGGAGAATTACGTGAAGTTGAAAATTCAAACCTCCTCACAAAGGTACTGGTGAGGTTGTGATACTGACTACACTTCTCTTCCTCGAAGCTCACAAGATCGGCGTTACGCAAATATGCGTTGAATTCTTCTTTAATTCCTGCTCGATCCATAAAATTTTCAGAAGGCCACTCACAAGGACGCACTAGAGCATCTCTTGTGGCTCTTCATCAGCATCACGCATTGCAAGCCTGGGTCCTTTCTTCCTTGAGGAACCACCTTGGAACATTTTCCTAAGAATTTTTCTTCCTCTGAAAAATTCTGAATTTTTTAGTAACTTCAAAATAAAAGTAAACTAAACTCAATAAATATTGATAGCAACTACTCCTACAAGTGCCTATGGCCTATATCATGCATCAAAACTACTTTTGACCATATAAATTTGACATGCAAGCTCAAGAACATGGTCACCTAAGCAGCAAAAATTTGCAATGAATAAAGCACTAGAACAAAAACTAATCGGACCAATGGAGGAGTCATATACCAAGGAACAATCTCCCCAAGCAGTTTTGTGAGAGGTGGTTTGAGCAAGGAGATCGAAAATGGCAGCAAGATGGGCTAGAACTCGTGCTTGAGCTGGATATTCGTGTTTGTGGGAGGAAGAAGAAGTGTGTGGGTGCACGAATAAGTGGAGCAGGGCCACCATGGGCCCACGAGGCAGGGGGCACACCCTCCACCCTCGCGGGCAGGTGGTTGACCCCCCTGCTGTGTTCTTAGTGCCAAATATTCTCAAATATTCTAGAAAAAAACATATTTAAATTTCAGGGAATTTGGAGAACTTTTATTCTCAAATATTTATTTTTATTCATTTAATATAAATAATAGAAAGTAAAAGTGGGGTACAGAAGGTTGTGCCTTCTAGTTTCATCCATCTCATGCTCATCAAAAGGAATCCACTAACAAGGTTGATCAAGTCTTGTTAACGAACTCATTCCGAATAACATGGAACTGGAGAATTTTTGAATAACACTATGTTACCTCAAGGGGGATATGCACATCCCCAATAATAAGGATATCATATTTCTTCTTGACAGTAGGAAGAGGAAATTCAAAACCTCCAAATATAATCGATGGAATTTTTCCAAGAGAGTTGATACTATGAACTTGAGGTTGCTTCCTCGGAAAGTGTACAATATGCTCATTACCATTAACATGAAAAGTGACATTGCCTTTAGTGCAATCAATAACAACCCCTGTAGTATTCAAAAAGGGTCTTCCAAGAATAATAGACATACTATCTGTAACACCCCGGATGTAATTTACCTAATATGTACTCCAACTCTTGCCGTTTCCGGCGCTAAGTTATTTTATTTCCTCGGGTTCAGGTTTTCGTCTCCGTGTGTTGTTGTTGTTGTCATGCATCACATATCATGTCATCATGTGCATTGCATTTGCATACGTGTTCGTCTCATGCATCCGAGCATTTTCCCCATTGTCCGTTTTGCATTCCGGCGCTCCTATCCCCTCCGGTGGTCATTTCTACCTTCCTTTCATGTGTGGGGATTAAACATTTGCGAATTGGACCGAGACTTGCCAAGCGGTCTTGGTTTACTACCGGTAGACCGCCTGTCAAGTTTCGTACCATTTGGACTTCGTTTGATGCTCCAACGGTTCACCGAGGGACCAAGAAGGCCTCGTGTGTGTTGCAGCCCAACACCCTTCCAGTTTGGCCCAAAACCCACCAAAACCCTCTCCATCATCTAGAGCATTCGATCACGATCGCGTGGCCGAAAACCGCACCTCATTTGGACTCTCCTATCTCCTCCTATGCCTATTTAAAGACCCACTCCCGAAATTTCGGATCTCTCCTCCCGAAACCCTAGCCTCCGTCTTCCTCCGCGCGCCGGACAACGTCCGACGGCGCCGGATGTGTCCGTCTCCACCCCGCTGCCACGTGGCAGCCGCCCATTGGCCCGCGCCTCAGCCCCACATCGCCGCTGCCCACCGCTGCGCCGGCCCGCCCGGGCCCAGGCGAGGCCCCCGCGGCCCAGATCCGCGGCGCCGCCCCGCGCCTTCGCCCCGCCGCCGCCATCTCCCGCTTCGGCGACCGAGCCGGCCATCCCCGCCGCACGCCATCGCCGGAGGCCGTGCCAAGCTCCGGAGCTCCTCGCCGTACCGGCCTCGCCGACGTCGCCGCGGCGCCCCGCAGCACCCAAACGCCGCGCCGCCGTCCCCTCTCGCCGGATCCGGCCTCCTCCTCGCTTCCCCCTCGCCGGATCGGTGCTTCTTCCTCGCCGGAGAAAAGTCAACCCTCGCAGGAGTTGCCTCGGTTCGCGCGCCGAGGAACCCTAGATCTGGGAGGTTGTTTTTTTACAAGTCTCAGATATTTTTTGCAATCTTCATCAGCTCATAACTCCGCATCCGTAGATCCGTTTTGGGCAGGTAGCATATCAAAATGTTCGTCTCAGAGAGTACATCATTTCATCTCATTGCATCATTTTCATTTGAGCTCATCTTGATGCCCGAAATGCTGTTGGAAGAGAGCTATTTGAGTTAATTGTTAGATCTGCTGCACGAAATAGCTATTTGTCATTTTTGCCATGATTAATGTGTGCATGATATGCCCCTGAGCTCTACATGTGTTTTGTTATATGCTTTGCCATCTTCACAGAGGTGCTATCCATGTATTTTTGTGATATGTATGGTGTCTAGCACAAGCTTGCAAAGTGGTGCATTCATTAATGCTGATTTCAGGGACTTAGCAATTTCACTAAGTCCTTGATCTGTTTTTATCAATATGCCATATGTTCATGTTGTTTCCTAGTGATCCGTGCCTCTTTTGAGGATGATCAGTAAGGATGATTTGTTAATCTTGTAGTGCTCTATCCATACATGTCTTTGTTTGCAATTATGGAGCAACCTAGCTTGAGTAAATCGAGCTCTACTTTTGCTATTTCGTGATTCCGGGCAGATTGTCTATTTGTTAGCGATTTTGTTGAGGATGTTGTAGTTGATCCGTGCATGCTATGTTGTTGTTCTTGCCATGTATAGCTTATATAATGTGTATTTTTAATGGGTGTATGCTTAGATTGTCATGCCTTGCTCTGTAGTGAGTGCATCGAGCTCATAAACATGCCTACTCGTTAACAGATTTGCATGTTCCAGTTTTTCTCTAAGTCTGTGATCTGATTATGTTTTTGCCATGTTCACATGCTTGCAATTGTATTTTCTGATCCCTTTTGGCCCAAGGTCACTAAGGGACTTTTGTTAAGCTCTTTGAGTAGATCCATTCCATGCTTTACTTTGCCATGTTAAGTTCCTGTAGAATATAGTTTTCATGCTCCAAAGTGTGCTACCTGATCTGAAATTCCAGGCTTGTGTTAATTTCACTAAGTCTGAAACCTGTTTATCATTTGCACTTTTGCCATGCTTGTTTGAACCTGTTAATGGATGAATTGGCCGTAGCTCAGTGTTCATCTTTTGTTAAGCATCATGAGTGGATCCCTTCCATGTATTTTGTTGCCATGTTTTAGTGCTGTAGTATATTTATCTTGTTGCATTTAGATGGCTACTTGCTGTTTATCGCAGACCGGTGCCATTGTTGTTTTGCTTGCCATTTCCAAACTGTGCATCCGATTCCGGTGATCTTTATATCGATTTCAACCGAAATCACCTCAACTTTCCAATGGCACTCTTGGATTTCCATGTTGAGGCGAGGTTCATTCATTCCTTGTCAAATCTTGCATATGCATCACATACCGCATCCCGCATAGCATACCATGTTTGCATCATGTTGTTCGAGCATTTGCACGTGGTTGATTGTGTTCCTCTTGCTTGTTTGTCTTGTTTGGGTAGAGCCGGGAGATGAGTTCTCTAACGAGGAGCCCGTTGAGTTTTCTTTTGAGGATCCAGTCAACTCTGACAACTTTGCAGGCAAGATGATCATACCCTCGGAATCACTTCTATCTTTGCTTTGCTAGATGCTCGCTCTTTTGCTATGCCTATGCTACAATGCCTACCACTTGCTTATCATGCCTCCCAAATTGCCATGTCAAACCTCTAACCCTCCATGTCCTAGCAAACCGTTGATTGGCTATGTTACCGCTTTGCTCAGCCCCTCTTATAGCGTTGCTAGTTGCAGGTGAAGATTGGAGATGGTTCCTTGCTGGAACATTATTTTTCTTGTTGGAATATCATTATATCACCTTGTTATCTTAATGCATCCATATAATTGGTAAAGTGTGGAAGGCTCGGCCTTTTGCCTAGTGTTTTGTACCACTCTTGCTGCCCTAGTTTCCGTCATATCGGTGTTATGTTCCCGGATTTTGCGTTCCTTACGCGGTTGGGTAATAATGGGAACCCCTTGACAAATCGCCTTGAATAAAACTCTTCCAGCAATGCCCAACCTTGGTTTTACCATTTTCCACCTAGCCTCTTTTTCCCTTGGGTTTCCGAAGCCCAAGGGTCATCTTATTTAAACCCCCCCGGGCCAGTGCTCCTCTGAGTGTTGGTCCAAATTAGAGCCCTGTGCAGCGTGCCCTCGGGGAAACTTGAGGTTTGGTTTTAGTTGTACGGATTGCTCATCTGAGTGTGCCCTGAGAACGAGATATGTGCAGCTCCTATCGAGATTTGTCGGCACATTCGGGCGGTGTTGCTGGATTTGTTTTAACTTGTTGAAGTTGTCTTGTAGAACCGGGATACCGAGTCTGATCAGAATTTCTCGGGAGAAGGTATATCCTTCGTTGACCATGAGAGCTTGTCATGGGCTAAGTTGGGACTCCCCTGCAGGGATTTGAACTTTTGAAAGCCGTGCCCACGGTTATGGGTAGACGGGAATTTGTTAATGTCCGGTTGTAGATAACTTGAACCTTAACTTAATTAAAATGAATCAACTGTGTGTGTTACCGTGATGGTCTCTTCTCGGCGGAGTTCGGGAAGTGAACTCTGTGTTGGAGTAATGCTTGCCGTAGGTTGTTCTCTAGTTCTTCGATTCGTGCTTTGCCTTCTCTTCTCGCTCTCTTTTGCGAACAGGTTAGCCACCATATATGCTAGTTGCTTTGCTGTAGCTCCACATATTACCTTGCCTTTACCTATAAGCTTAAATAGTCTTGATCACGAGGGTGCGAGATTGCTGAGTCCCCGTGGCTCACAGATTACTTCCAAACCAGATGCAGGGCCTGATGACTCCGTTCCAGATGATGCGCTTGAGCTCAAGTGGGAGTTCGGCGAAGACTCACGCCGTTACTATGTGTCTTCCCCTGATGATCAGTAGTGGTGCCCAGTTGGGGAGATCGGGACCATGTCGCTTGTTGGGTTGATCTTTTATTTTGGTACCGTAGTCGGACCATGAGTGATTGGATGATGTAATGCTATTTATGTACTTTGTTTGATGTGGCGAATGTAAGCCAACTATGTACCTTTCCCCTTATTGTTATCTATTTACATGGGATGTTGTGAAGATTACCTTACTTGCGACATTGCTTTCAATGCGGTTATGCCTCTAAGTCGTGCTTCGACACGTAGGAGATATAGCCGCATCAAGGGCGTTACAAGTTGGTAATCAGAGCCTTCCCCGACCTTAGGAGCCCCCACTGCTTGATCATTTTTAGCAGCCGTTGTTGAGTCTAGAAAAATGTTTTGAGTCATTTAGGAATTATATATCGAAGAGTTTAGGAATTATTTTTACTCCCCAGTCTCCTCATCGCTCTGGTAAGGCATCTTGACGTAGAGTTTTAACTCTTCTCGTCTCAAATTTCACTAAAAAAATTTAGGATCACGCGGGTATCTTGGAATCGTTTCGATGGATTTGTGACGAGAACATTGTTCTTGGTGCCTCCTGTCATTTAGGGGTTGTGGCAGTGTCCCGGGGAGTTGAGCTCCGAGGTGTTGTCGTCACAATTTTATCGTTGCAGTTCTGGAATACCTGAGTTTAGTTCGCCAACATCGGAAATCTCTTTTATGCAGTTGTTGGTGAGATAACCTCAACGCCACCCAGTACTGCGGCGGGAGTTCGGGAGTATTGCCATAACTTGTATAACGAATGCTTTTCGAAGGTTGAGGTAGACGATTTCCGAAGTTTTTCTCGGTTATGTGTTGAAGGATGGATACAGCTGGATGTAGGATTTGCTAGATTTGGGTGAGATATTATGCTTCCCCTGTATCCCCAACACCTGATTGCATAACCGGAAACGTTCGGGAGTTTCATAGGTGGGAACTCTTGTAGCTCTAGTTCTTCTTCCATGGATATTTGGTTTGAGATTGGGTGATCTTTACCGAGTATTCGTTCTTGCTCCGTACCTTGTTGATTTATTCCTCTACCTAAATTCTAAGTGGCTTCTCAATTTATGGATATGTGACCATTTCTATTGGAATGCATTCGTTCATTTTGTTCGGATGTGAAGACTATATGTTGCAATTTCAACCCATTGGATCCAGCTTCAATTTTATCTGTCAATGTGCTAATGGATGTCAACCTCTTCAGGATGGCTCCTCCAACACGCACGACTCCGAATCCTGATCCGCCACCACCACCTCCTCCTCCGGAGGCATGGCAAGCTGTGATGGCCGCTACCAATGCAAACACGCAGTTGATCATGCAAATTCTTCAAGAGCACAATCAAGCGAACCAAGGCAACCAAGGCAACCAGGGCAACAATCAGAATCACTTTGCTACACTCAACCAGTTCCTTGCTAACCAGCCAAAGACCTTCAGCAATTGTGTTGAGGCAACTGATGCTGACGATTGGCTCGTGGACTTATGCAAGCATTTCGAGTGCAGTAACGTCAGGCCTGAGGACTTTGTCAAGTTCGCTTCCTTCCAACTCAAAGACCAAGCTGTAGAATGGTTCCAGCAGTACAGAGACTCCAGAGGAGGCCGTGTGATTACTTGGGATGAATTCCGTCAAGACTTCAAAGCTCATCATATTCCTCAGAGCGTGGTTGAAAGCAAGCGTGAGGAATTCCGTAACCTGAAGCAAGGCTCTATGTCTGTCTATGACTACAACAAGTTGTTTCAGATGCTCGCCCGCTTTGCTAAGCAGGACGTCCCTGATGAGAAGAGCATGATATACCAGTTCAGGGGTGGTCTCAGAGAGGAAATCCAGCTAGCTCTTGTTCTCTTCGAGCCCTTGAGGTACGATGAGTTCTACAACATGGCATTGAAGCAAGAGGCTGCTCAACTGAAGTGTGATGCTTCCAAGAAGCGAGTCAGAGATGCTACTCCTTCTTCCTCTACTCAAGTGGCCAAGCAGCAGAAGTATTGGCTTCCTCCTCCTCCGTTCCGTCAGCCGTATCAGCAGAAGAGCAAAGGTGGCAGTGGATCTTCCCCCCCCCCCAACCCTGGCTTTTAGAACAAGACTTCGTCTCAAGCTCCAAGATCGAGTGCTCCGTATTACCGTCCGCTTTCAGAGGTCACGTGCAACAAGTGCCAACAGAAGGGTCACTATGCCAACAAATGCTTCAACCAGAGGCGTCTCCCTCCTCCTCCTGTGAGATCGGCAAGTACAGCTGTGTTCAAGCATAACCCCAAGCACGCCAAGGTCAACATGGTGAATGCAGCTCAGGCAGAGGACTCGTTAGATGTCATCATGGGTAACCTTCCTGTTAACGATGTTCCTGCAAGAGTACTTTTTGACACTGGTGCATCGCATTGTTTCTTCTCGAGACCTTTTGCATCTAAGCATGATTTTGTTACTCAAGTGTTGCCGAAACCGTTGGCTATTGACTCTCCGGCCCGTCTATTGACATCTCGAGTATGCGTTCCGGATGTTACAATCACTTTGGGTGACTATAAGTTCTTGTCTTCTCCAAATGTTCTTGGTGACTCGGATATTGATCTTATTCTCGGGATGGCTTGGCTATCTAAGCACAAGGCTAAGCTTGATTGTGCCGCCAGGCAGATTCAATTGACGCATTTGTCTGAGGATGTAATTGTCTTTGCCGCTCGGGATGATACAATCCGTCTGTTTTCTCTCAATGAGAAGGGTGAACTGGATGCCATATCGCAAATTCCAGTCGTTTGCGAATATCAAGACGTCTTTCCAGAAGAGCTTCCAGGAATGCCTCCACACCGGCCAGTTGAATTCGTCATCGATCTTGAGCCTGGCATGGAACCAGTGTGCAAACGTCCTTACAAGCTCGGACCTGAAGAGTTGAAGGAGCTGAAGAAGCAACTCGATATTCAAGAGCGTATGGGTCTCATCCGACCTAGTTCCTCTCCGTGGGGTTGTGGAGTACTTTTTGTGAAGAAGAAGGATGGAACGGACCGACTTTGTGTTGCCTACCGTCCATTGAACAAGAAGACTATCAAGAACAAGTACCCACTTCCCAACATCAACGAGCTGTTCGAACAACTCAAAGGTGCCCAAGTATTCTCCAAGCTTGATCTCCGTATGGGTTATCACCAGATTCGAATCCGTGAGCAAGATATTCCCAAGACGGCTTTCAGAACAAGCTATGGTTCATATGAATACACTGTCATGTCTTTTGGCCTCGTCAATGCTCCTCCGACTTTCTCTCGCATGATGAACTTCATCTTCAACGCCTACACAAATGACTTTGTTTTGGTCTATCTCGACAACATTCTGGTCTTTTCAAAGAACAAAGAAGATCATGCCAAGCACTTGCGTTTGGTGCTCGATAAGCTCAGGGAACATCAGTTCTACGCCAAGTTCTCAAAGTGCGAGTTTTGGCTCGATGAGGTTCTATATATTGGGCATATCATCTCTGCCAAGGGCATTGCGGTGAATCCTGAGAAGGTGTCTGCAATTGTGAATTGGGAACCACCTCAGAACGTGAAGCAACTCCGTAGCTTCCTTGGTCTCGCAAGCTACTGGCGAAGGTTCGTTGAGAACTTTTCAAAGATCACGAAGCCTCTTCCAAACCTTCTCCAGAAGCACGTCAAGTATGTTTGGTCTCCGGAATGTGACATCGCTTTCAACACTTTGAAAGAGAAATTGGTCACTGCTCCAGTTCTGACTCCTCCTGATGAATCCAAACCATTCGAGGTCTTCTGCCATGCCTCTCTTCAAGGTCTTGGTGCAGTGTTGATGCAAGAGAAGAAAGTTGTGGCTTATACCTCTCACCAGTTGAAGCCCAACGAGAAGAACTACCCCACTCATGACCTCGAGTTGGCGGCAGTTGTGCATGCTCTTTTGACTTGGAGACATCTTTTACTGGGAAGAAAAGTGGACATCTTCACTGACCACAAGAGTCTCAAGTACATCTTCACTCAGCCGAATCTCAACCTCAGGCAGACTCGTTGGGTCGAAATGATTCAAGAGTATAATCCGAGTATCGAGTATACTCCAGGCAAGGCCAATGTGATTGCTGACGCTTTGAGCAGGAAGGCGTACTGCAACAGTCTGATTCTCAAGCCTTACCAACCCGAGCTTTGTGAAGCTTTCCGCAAACTCAATATGCAAGTTGTTCCTCAAGGTTTCCTCGCCAACCTTCAAGTCTCTCCTACCTTGGAAGACCAAATTCGCGAGGCTCAACTTCTTGATGCTATGGTGAATAAGGTGAAGATTGGGATTGCCAAGAGTCAACCCAAGTACAAGTGCTACCTCCTTGATGACAAGGATACTCTCTTCTTCGAGGATCGTATTGTTGTGCCCAAAGGTGACCTTCGTAAAGTGATCATGAACGAGGCTCACAATTCACTCCTCTCCATCCACCCTGGGAGTACGAAGATGTATCAGGACCTCAAGCAGGCTTATTGGTGGACTCGAATGAAGCGCGAGATTGCTCAGTTCGTGAATGAGTGTGATGTCTGCAGAAGAGTGAAGGCAGAACACCGAAGGCCAGCTGGTCTCCTCCAACCTCTTGCCATTCCAGAATGGAAGTTTGACCACATTGAGATGGACTTCGTGACTGGGTTTCCAAAGTCCAAGCGTGGCAATGATGCTATATTCATTGTCATCGACAAACTCACTAAAGTGGCTCACTTTCTGCCTATCAAAGAGTTAATCACTGCAGCTCAATTGGCGGAGCTTTATACCTCTCGGATTGTCTCTCTACACGGTATTCCATAGGTGATCTCTTCAGACCGTGGCAGCATCTTTACCTCCTAGTTTTGGGATTCTTTTCAGAAGGCCATGGGCACCAACATCCGCTTCAGCACAGCTTTCCATCCTCAAACTAGCGGTCAAGTCGAGCGTGTCAATCAGATTCTTGAAGATATACTCAGGGCTTGTGTGATCTCCTTCGGCATGAAGTGGGAAGATTGTCTTCCATATGGTGAATTCTCCTACAACAACAGTTTTCAAGCCAGTTCGGGCAAGGCCCCATTTGAAATTCTGTATGGCAGGAAGTGCCGTACTCCACTCAACTGGTCTGAAACCGGTGAACGTCAACTTCTGGGAAATGACTTAATCACAGAGGCAGAGGAAATGTGTAAAGTCATTCGAGATAACCTCAAAGCAGCGCAATCGCGCCAGAAGAGCTACTATGATAGTAAGCACCATGATTTGGCTTTCGAGATCGGAGATCTTGTTTACCTCCGCGTCTCTCCAACGAAAGGTACTCGTCGCTTCGGTATCAAAGGGAAGCTTGCCCCTAGATACATGGGTCCTTTCAAGATCGTCAGCAAGAGAGGCGATCTCGCCTATCAACTCGAGCTTCCTTCAAACTTTGCAAATGTGCACGACGTGTTCCATGTCTCTCAGCTCTGCAAGTGCTTCAAGACTCCTGACCGCACCGTCAACTTCGAAGACATTGATCTCCAAGAAGATCTCTCTTATCGCGAGCAGCCCGTCGCTATTCTTGAAGAGACCGAACGCAAGACTCGCAATAAGTCAATCAAATTCCTCAAAGTCAAGTGGTCACACCATTCCGACCGTGAAGCCACCTGGGAACGCGAGGATCACCTCCGTTCTGAGTACCCGGCGTTCTTCCAGTCCTAGATCTCGGGAAGAGATCCTTTCATAGTGGTGGAGTGTTGTAACACCCCGGATGTAATTTACCTAATATGTACTCCAACTCTTGCCGTTTCCGGCGCTAAGTTATTTTATTTCCTCGAGTTCGGGTTTTCGTCTCCGTGTGTTGTTGTTTTTGTTGTCATGCATCGCATATCATGTCATCATGTGCATTGCATTTGCATACGTGTTCGTCTCATGCATCCGAGCATTTTCCCCGTTGTCCGTTTTGCATTCCGGCGCTCCTATCCCCTCTGGTGGTCATTTCTACCTTCCTTTCGTGTGTGGGGATTAAACATTTACGGATTGGACCGAGACTTGCCAAGCGGCCTTGGTTTACTACCGGTAGACCGCCTGTCAAGTTTCGTACCATTTGGACTTCGTTTGATGCTCCAAGGGTTAACCGAGGGACCGAGAAGGCCTCATGTGTGTTGCAGCCCAACACCCTTCCAATTTGGCCCAAAACCCTCTCCATAATCTAGAGCGTTCGATCACGATCGCGTGGCCGAAAACCGCACCTCATTTGGACTCTCCTAGCTCCTCCTATCCTATTTAAAGACCCAGTCCCGAAATTTCGGATCTCTCCCCCCGAAACCCTAGCCTCTGTCTTCCTCCGCGCGCCGGACAACGTCCGCCGGCGCCGGACGTGTCCATCTCCACCCCACCGCCACGTGGCAGTCGCCCATTGGCCCGCGCCTCAGCCCCACATCGCCGCTGCCCACCGCCGCGCCGGCCCGCCCGGGCCCAGGCGAGGCCCTCCGCGGTCTAGATCCGCGGCACCGCCCCGCGCCTTCGCCCCGCCGCCGCCATCTCCCGCTCCGGTGACCGAGCCGGCCAGCCCCGCCGCAAGCCATCACTAGAGGCCGCGCCAAGCTCCGGAGCTCCTCGCCATACCGGCCTTGCCGACGTTACCGCTGCGCCCCGCAGCGCCCAAATGCCGCGCCGCCGTCCCCTCTCGCCGGATCCGGCCTCCTCCTCGCTCCCCCCTCGCCGGATCGGCGCTTCTTCCTCGCCGGGGCAAAGTCAACCCTCGCCGGAGTTGCCTCGGTTCGCGCGCCGAGGAACCCTAGATCTGGGAGGTTGTTTTTTTACATGTCTCAGATATTTTTTACAATCTTCATCAGCTCATAACTCCGCATCCGTAGATCCGTTTTGGGCGTGTAGCATATCAAAATGTTTGTCTCAAAGAGTACATCATTTCATCTCATTGCATCATTTTCATTTTAGCTCATCTTGATGCTTGAAATTCTGTTGGAAGAGAGCTATTTGAGTTAATTGTCAGATCTGCTGCACCAAATAGCTATTTGTCATTTTTGCCATGATTAATGTGTGCATGATATGCCCCTGAGCTCTACATGTGTTTTGTTAAATGCTTTGCCACCTTTACAGAGGTGCTATCCATGTATTTTTGTGATATGTGTGGTGTCTAGCACAAGTTTGCAAAGTGGTGCATTCGTTAATGCTGATTTCAGGGACTTAGCAATTTCACTAAGTCCTTGATCTGTTTTTATCAATATGCCATATGTTCATGTTGTTTCCGAGTGATCTGTGCCTCTTTTGAGGATGATCAGTAAGGATGATTTGTTAATCATGTAGTGCTTTATCCATCCATTTCTTTGTTTGCAATTATGGAACAAGATAGCTTGAGTCAATCGAGCTCTACTTTTGCTATTTCGTGATTCTTGGCAGATTGTTTACTTGTTAGCGATTTTGCCGAGGATGTTGTAGTTGATCCATGCATGCTATGTTGTTGTTCTTGCCATGTCTAGCTTATATAATGTGTATTTTTAATGGGTGTATGCTTAGATTGTCATGCCTTGCTCTGTAGTGAGTGCATCGAGCTCGTAAACATGCCTACTCGTTAACAGATTTGCATGTTCCAGTTTTTCTCTAAGTCTGTGATCTGATTATGTTTTTGCCATGTTCACATGCTTGCAATTGTATTTTCTGATCCCTTTTGGCCCAAGGTCACTAAGGGACTTTTGTTAAGATCTTTGAGTATCTCCATGCCATGCTTTACTTTGCCAGTTTAAGTTCCTGTAGCATATAGTTTTCATGCTTCAAAGTGTGCTACCTGATCTGAAATTCCAGGCTTGTGTTAATTTCACTAAGTCTGAAACCTGTTTATCATTTGCACTTTTGCCATGCTTCTTTGAACCTGTTAATGGATGAATTGGCCATAGCTCAGTGTTAATCTTTTGTTAAGCATCATGAGTGGATCCCTGCCATGTATTTGGTTGCCATGTTTGAGTGCTATATCATATTTATCTTGTTGCATTTAGATGGCTACTTGCTGTTTATCGCAGACCGGTGCCATTTTTGTTTTGCTTGCCATTTCCAAACCGTGCATCCGATTCCGGTGATCTTTATGTCAATTTCAACCGAAATCACCTCACCTTTCCAATGGCACTATTGGATTTCCAAGTTGTGGCCAGGTTCATTCATTCCTTGTCAAATCTTGCATATGCATCACATACCGCATCTCGCATAGCATACCATGTTTGCATCATGTTGTTCGAGCATTTGCACGTGGTTGATTGTGTTCCTCTTGCTTGTTTGTCTTGTTTGGGTAGAGCCGGGAGATGAGTTCGCTAACGAGGATCCCGTTGAGTTTGCTTTCGAGGATCCAGTCAACTCTGACAACTTTGCAGGCAAGATGATCAAACCCTCGAAATCACTTCTATCTTTGCTTTGCTAGATGCTCGCTCTTTTGCTATGCCTATGCTACGATGCCTACCACTTTATTATCATACCTCCCAAATTTCCATGTCAAACCTCTAACCCTCCATGTCCTAGCAAACCGTTGATTGGCTATGTTACCGCTTTGCTCAGTCCCTCTTATAGCGTTGCTAGTTGCAGGTGAAGATTGGAGATCATTCCTTGTTGGAACATTTTTTTTCTTGTTGGGATATCATTATATTACCTTATTATCTTAATGCATCTATATACTTGGTAAAGGGTGGAAGGCTCGGCCTTTTGCCTAGTGTTTTGTTCCACTCTTGCCACCCTAGTTTCCGTCATATCGGTGTTATGTTCCCGGATTTTGCGTTCCTTACGCGGTTGGGTAATAATGGGAACCCCTTGACAAATCGCCTTGAATAAAACTATTCCAGCAATGCCCAACCTTGGTTTTACCATTTGCCACCTAGCCTCTTTTTCCCTTGGGTTTCCGGAGCTCAAGGGTCATCTTATTTAAACCCCCCCGGGCCAGTGCTCCTCCGAGTGTTGGTCCAAACTAGAGCCCTGTGCAGCGCCCCCTCAGGGAAACTCGAGGTTTGGTTTTAGTTGTATGGATTGCTCATCTGAGTGTGCCCTGAGAACGAGATATGTGCAACTCCTATCGGGATTTGTCGGCACATTTGGGCGGTGTTGCTGGATTTGTTTTAACTAGTCGAAGTTGTCTTGTAGAACCGGGATACCGAGTCTGATCGGAATTTCTCGGGAGAAGGTATATCCTTCGTTGACCGTGAGAGCTTGTCATGGGCTAAGTTGGGACTCCCCTGCATTGATTTGAACTTTCGAAAGCTGTGCCCGCGGTTATGGGCAGATGAGAATTTGTTAATGTCCGGTTGTAGATAACTTGAACCTTAACTTAATTAAAATGAATCAACTGTGTGTGTTACCGTGATGGTCTCTTCTCGGCGGAGTCCGGGAAGTGAACACGGTGTTGGAGTAATGCTTGCCGTAGGTTGTTCTCTAGTTCTTCGATTCGTGCTTTGCCTTCTCTTCTCGCTCTCTTTTGCGAACAGGTTAGCCACCATATATGCTAGTCGCTTTGCTGCAGCTCCACATATTACCTTGCCTTTACCTATAAGCTTAAATAGTCTTGATCACGAGGGTGCGAGATTGCTGAGTCCCCATGGCTCACAGGTTACTTCCAAACCAGATGCAGGGCCTGATGACTCTGTTCCAGATGATGCGCTTGAGCTCAAGTGGGAGTTCGACGAAGACTCACGCCGTTACTATGTGTCTTTCCCTGATGATTAGTAGTGGTGCCCAGTTGGGGCGGTCGGGACCATGTCGCTTGTTGGGTTGATCTTTTATTTTGGTACCGTAGTCGTACCATGAGTGATTGGATGATGTAATGCTATTTATGTACTTTGTTTGACGTGGCGAGTGTAAGCCAACTATGTACCTTTCCCCTTATTGTTATCTATTTACATGGGATGTTGTGAAGATTACCTTACTTGCGACATTGCTTTCAATGTGGTTATGCCTCTAAGTCGTGCTTCGACACGTAGGAGATATAGCCGCATCAAGGGCGTTACACTATCGTCCTCGGGAATATCAAGAATAATAAAGTCTATTAAAACAGTAACGTTTGCAACTACAACAGGCACATCCTCACAAATACCGACAGGTATAACAGTTGATTTATCAGCCATTTGCAAAGATATTTCAGTAGGTGTCAACTTATTCAAATCAAGTCTATGATATAAAGAGAGAGGCATAACCCTAACACCGGCTCCAAGATCACATAAAGCAGTTTTAACATAGTTTCTTTTAATAGAGCATGGTATAGTGGGTACTCCTGGATCTCCAAGTTTCTTTGGTATTCCACCCTTAAAAGTATAATTAGCAAGCATGGTGGAAATTTCAGCTTCTGGTATCTTTCTTTTATTTGTAACAATATCTTTCATATACTTAGCATAAGGATTCATTTTGAGCATATCAGTTAATCGCATACGCAAAAAGATAGGTCTAATCATTTCAGCAAAGCACTCAAAATCCTCATCATCCTTTTTCTTGGATGGTTTGGGAGGAAAAGGCATGGGTTTCTGAACCCATGGTTCTCTTTCTTTACCGTGTTTCCTAGCAACAAAGTCTTTCTTATCATAACGTCGATTCTTTGATTGTGGGTTATCAAGATCAACAGCAGGTTCAATTTCTATATCATTATCATTGGTAGGTTGAGCATCATCATGAATATTATTATTAGCATTATCACTAGTTTTAGGTTCATTACCAGATTGTGTTTCAGCATCAGAAATAAAAATATCATTTGGATTCTCAGGTGTTTCAGTAACAGGTTCACTAGAAGCATGCAAAGTCCTCTCATTTTTCTTTTTCTTCCTTTTAGAAGGACTAGGTGCATTTATATTATTTCTCTAAGAATCTTGCTCAACTCTCTTAGGGTGGCCTTCAGGATACAAAGGTTCTTGAGTCATTTTACCACCTCTAGTCATAACTCTAACAACATGATCATTATCTTTACTATTCAATTCATTGAGCAAATCATTTTGAGCTTTAAGTACTTGTTCTACTTGAGTGGTAACCATAGAAGCATGTTTACTAATAAGTTTAAGTTCACCTTTGACATTAGCCATATAATCACCCAAGTGTTCAAGCATATTTGAATTGTATTTCAATTGTCTACCAAAATAAGCTTTAAAGTCTTCTTGCTTAGCCATAAATCTATCAAACTCATCTAAGCATGGGCTAGCAAACTTAGTAAACGGGATTACAGCTTTATCATATCTATAGAGAGAATTTACCTTTACTACCTGTGTCGAGTTATCAAGACCATGAGTTTTTTCAATAGGTAAGGGATTAAGATCATATATTTCTTCAACAGGCGGTAAATTAAGACCATGTATTTCTTCAATAGGAGGTAAATTCTTAACATCTTCAGCTTTAATACCTTTTTATTTCATAGATTTCTTTGCCTCTTGCATATCTTTAAGACTGAGAAATAGAATACCCCTCTTCTTCGGAGTTAGTTTAGGAATAGGCTCATGAATTGGCTCCGGAGGTGTCCAATTATTTTCATTTGTCAACATATTATTCAATAGAATTTCAGCTTCATCCGGTGTTCTTTCCCTGAAAACAGAACCAGCACAACTATCCAGGTAATCTCTGGAGGCATCGGTTAGTCCATTATAAAAGATATCAAGTATTTCATTTTTCTTAAGAGGATGATCAGGCAAAGCATTAAGTAATTGGAGAAGCCTCCCCCAAGCTTTTGGGAGACTCTCTTCTTCAATTTGCACAAAATTATATATATATATATATCCCTTAAAGCAGCTTGTTTCTTATGAGCAGGGAAATATTTAGCAGAGAAGTAATAAATCATATCCTGGGGACTACGCACAAAACCAGGATTAAACCATATCTTAGCATCACCCTTTAATGAGAACGGAAATATTTTAAGGATATAAAAGTAACGAGTTCTCTCATCTTTAGTGAATAGGGTGGCTATATCATTCAGTTTAGTAAGATGTGCCAGAACAGTTTCAGATTCATAGCCATGGAAAGGATCATATTCAACCAAAGTAATTATATCAGGATCAACAGAGAATTCATAATCCTTATCAGTAACACAGATAGGTGAAGTAGCAAAAGCAGGGTCAGGTTTCATTCTAGCATTTAGAGATTGCTTGTTCCATTTAGCTAATAACCTCTTAAGTTCGTTTCTATCCTTGCAAGCTAAAATAGATAAAGAAGCTTCTTGATCAAAAACATAACCCTCAGGAATAACAAGTGATTCTTCATCATCACTTTCATCAGTATTATTAGATTCAATATTTTCAATCTCTCTAGCCCTAGCAAGTTGTTCATCGAGAAATTTACCAAGTGGCACAGTAGTATCAAGCATAGAAGTAGTTTCATCATAAGTATCATGCATAGCAGAAGTGGCATCATCAATAACATGCGACATATTAGAACGAATAGCAGAAGTAGGTATAGGTGTCGCAAGCTTACTCAAAACAGAAGGTGTATCAAGTGTAGAGCTGGATGGCAGTTCCTTACCTCCCCTCGTAGTTGAGGGTTAAATCTTGGTTCTTGGATATTTCAAGTTCTTCATAATGATAAGCAGGTATAAATCCCAAGTAACTCAAAGAATAGAGCTATGCTCCCCGGCAACGGCGCCAGAAAATGGTCTTGATAACCCACAAGTATAGGGGATCGCAACAGTTTTCGAGGGTAGAGTATTCAACCCAAATTTATTGATTCGACACAAGGGGAGCCAAAGAATATTCTCAAGTATTAGCAGCTAAGTTGTCAATTCAACCACACCTGTAAACTTAGTATCTGCAGCAAAGTATTTAGTAGCAAAGTAATATGATAGTAGTGATAACGGTAGCAAAAGGTAACAGTAGTAAAAGTAGTGTTTTTGGTATTTTGTAGTGATGATAGCAATAGCAACAGAAAAGTAAATAAGCAAAGAACAATATATGGAAAGCTCGTAGGCAATGGATCGGTGATGGAGAATTATGCCGGATGCGGTTCATCATGTAACAGTCATACCTAGGGTGACACAGAACTAGCTCCAGTTCATTGATATAATGTAGGCATGTATTCCGAACATAGTCATACGTGCTTATGGAAAAGAACTTGCATGACATCTTTTGTCCTACCCTCCCGTGGCAGCGGGATCCTTGTGGAAACTAAGGGATATTAAGACCTCCTTTTAATAGAGAACCGGAACAAAGCATTAACACATAGTGAATACATGAACTCCTCAAACTACGGTCATCACCGGTAACTATCCTGATTATTGTCACTTTGGGGTTAACGGATCATAACACATAATAGGTGACTATAGACTTGCAAGATAGGATCAACAACACTCATATATTGATGAAAACATAATATATTGATGATCAACAACACTCATGTAATCAGGCCCTAGTGACAAGCATTAAGCATAGCAAAGTCATAGCAACATCAATCTCAGAACTTAGTGGATACTATGGATCAAACCCTAACAAAACTAACTCAATTACATGATAGATCCCATCCGACCCATCACTGTCCAGCAAGCCTACGATGGAACTACTCACGCACGGTGGCGAGCATCATGAAATTGGTGATGGAGGATGGTTGATGATGACGATGGCGACGGATTCCCCTCTCCGGAGCCCTGAACGGACTCCAGATCAGCCCTCCCGAGAGGTTTTAGGGCTTGGCGGCGGCTCCGTATCGTAAAACGCGATGAATTCTTCTCTCTGATTTTTTTCTCCCTGAAACACAATATATGGAGTTGGAGTTGGAGTTGGAGTCGGAGAGGCATCAGGGGGCCCACGAAGTAGGGGAGCGCGCCCTAGGGGGGCAGGTGCGCCCCCACCCTCGTGGACAGGTGGTGGGCCCCCTGGCTTTCATCTTTTGCAGGTATTTTTCATATTTTCCAAAAATTTACTTCGTGAAGTTTCAGGTCATTCCAAGAACGTTTGTTTCTGCACATAAATAACACCATGGTAATTCTGCTGAAAACAGCGTCAGTCCGGGTTAGTTCCATTCAAATCATGCAAGTTAGAGTCCAAAAAAAGGGCAAAAGTGTTTGGAAAAGTAGATACGACGGAGACGTATCACCGCCTAATGTTTTTCTTGATGTTTTGCATAACCCGTCCGTCAAGTCGCCTACAAAGGAGGATTTGGCTATTCCTGACCCGAAGGCTCAGTTGGTGGCGGCTCTTCATGTAATCCCGGATTGGACAGTACCTTACTTGGCTTATATGACCCGGGGCGAGTTACCTGAGGATGAATCCTTAGCCAGGCAGATAACCGGTGGTCTAAGTCAATGACAATTGTTAATGGAGAGCTACATGATCACAGTGTCACAGGGGTGTTTCAACGTTGTGTTTCTCTAGAAGAGGGCTATGAGATCTTGCAAGAGATTCATGAAGGAGATTTTGTGTTGGGGAACGTAGTAATTTCAAAAAAATTCCTACGCACACACAAGATCATGGTGATGCATAGCAACAAGAGGGGAGTGTGTTGTCTATGTACCCTCGTATACCAAAAGCGGAAGCGTTAGCACAACGCGACTGATATAGTCGTACGTCTTCACGATCCGACCGATCAAGTACCAAACATACGGTACCTCCAAGTTTAGCACATGTTTAGCCCAATGACATCCCTCGAACTCTGATCTAGCCGAGTGTTGAGGGAGAGTATCGTCAGCACGACGGCGTGGTGATGATGTTGATGTTCTACCGACGCAGGGCTTCGCCTAAGCACCGCTACAGTATTATCGAGGTGGACTAAGGTGGAGGGGGGCACCGCACACGACTAAGAGATCAAACAGATCAATTGTTGTGTCTATGGGGTGCCCCCTGCCCCTGTATATAAAGGAGCAAGAGAGGGTGCGGCCGGCCTGGGAGGAGGCGCGCCAGGAGGAGTCCTACTCCCACCGGGAGTAGGACTCCCCCCTTCCTAGTTGGATTAGGACTTGGGAGGAGGAAAGAGTGGAGGAGAAGAAGGAAGGGGGGGCGTCGCCCCCTTCTCCTTGTCCTATTCAGACTGGGGGGGGAGGGGTGCGTGGCCCAACCCTAGCCGCCTCTCCTCTCATCCACCTAGGCCCACTAAGGCCCATCAAGTCCCCGAGGGGTTCCGGTAACCTCTCGGTACTCTGGTAAAATCCCGATTTCACCCGGAACACTTCCGATATCCAAACATAAGCTTCCAATATATCAATCTTCATGTCTTGACCATTTCAAGACTCCTCGTCATGTCCGGGGTCACATCCGGGACTCCGAACAACCTTCGGTACATCAAATCATATAAACTCATAATACAATCGTCATCGAAACTTTAAGCGTGCGGACCCTACGAGTTCGAGAACTATGTAGACATGACCGAGACATGTCTCCGGTCAATAACCAATAGCGGAACCTGGATGTTCATATTGGCTCCCCCATATTCTACGAAGATCTTTATCGGTCAAACCGCATAACAACATACGTTGTTCCCTTTGTCATCGGTATGCTACTTGCCCGAGATTCGATCGTCGGTATCTCAATACCTAGTTCAATCTCGTTACTGGCAAGTCTCTTTACTCGTTCCATAATACATCATCCCGCAACTAACTCATTAGTTGTAATGCTTGCAAGGCTTAAGTGATGTGCATTATCGAGAGGGCCCAGAGATACCTCTCAGACAATCGGAGTGACAAATCCTAATCTCGAAATACGCCAACCCAACAAGTACCTTTGGAGACATCTGTAGAGCACCTTTATAATCACCCAGTTACGTTGTGACGTTTGGTAGCACACAAAGTGTTCCTCCGGTAAACGGGAGTTGCATAATCTCATAGTCATAGGAACATGTATAAGTCATGAAGAAAGCAATAGCAGAATACCAAACGATCGTGTGCTAAGCTAACGGAATGGGTCATGTCAATCTCATCATTCTCCTAATGATGTGACCCTGCTAATCAAATGACAACTCATGTCTATGGTTAGGAAACATAACCATGTTTGATCAACGAGCTAGTCAAATAGAGGCATACTAGTGACAATCTGTTTGTCTATGTATTCACACATGTATTATGTTTCCGGTTAATACAATTCTAGCATGAATAATAAACATTTATCATGATATAAGGAAATAAATAATAACTTTATTATTGCCTCTAGGGCATATTTCCTTCAGTCTCCCACTTGCACTAGAGTCAATAATCTAGATTACACAGTAATGATTCTAACACCCATGGAGCCTTGGTGCTGATCATGTTTTGCTCGTGGAAGAGGCTTAGTCAACGGGTCTGCAACATTCAGATCCGTATGTATCTTGCAAATTTCTATGTCTCCCACCTGGACTAAATCCCGGATGGAATTGAAGTGTCTCTTGATGTGTTTGGTTCTCTTGTGAAATCTGGATTCCTTCGCCAAGGCAATTGCACCAGTATTGTCAGAAAAGATTTTCATTGGACCCGATGCACTAGGTATGACACCTAGATCAGATATGAACTCCTTCATCCAGACTCCTTCATTTGCTGCTTCCGAAGCAGCTATGTACTCCGCTTCACATGTAGATCCCGCCACAATGCTTTGTTTAGAACTACACCAACTGACAGCTCCATCATTTAATGTAAACACGTATCCGTTTGCGATTTAGAATCGTCCAGATCAGTGTCAAAGCTTGCATCAACGTAACTGTTTACGATGAGCTCTTTGTCACCTCCATAAACAAGAAACATATCCTTAGTCCTTTTCAGGTATTTTAGGATGTTCTTGACTGCTGTCTAGTGATCCACTCCTGGATTAGTTTGGTACCTCCCTGCTACACTTATAGCAAGGCACACATCAGGTCTGGTACACAACATTGCATACATGATAGAGCCTATGGCTGAAGCATAGGGAACACCTTTCATTTTCTCTCTATCTTCTGCAGTGGTCGGGCATTGAGTCTTACTCAACTTCACACCTTGTAACATAGACAAGAACCCTTTCTTTGCTTGATCCATTTTGAACTTCTTCAAAACTTTGTCAAGGTATGTGCTTTGTGAAAGTCCAATTAAGCGTCTTGATCTATCTCTATAGATCTTGATGCCCAATATATAAGCAGCTTCACCAAGGTCTTTCATTGAAAAACTATTATTCAAGTATCCCTTTATGCTCTCCAGAAATTCTATATCATTTCCAATCAACAATATGTCATCCACATATAATATTAGAAATGCTACAGAGCTCCCACTCACTTTCTTGTAAATACAGGCTTATCCAAAATTCTGTACAAAACCAAATGCTTTGATCACACTATCAAAGCGTTTATTCCAACTCCGAGAGGCTTGCACCAGTCCATAAATGGATCGCTGGAGCTTGCACACATTGTTATCTCCCTTTGGATCGACAAAACCTTCTGGTTGCATCATATACAACTCTTCTTCCAGAAATCCATTCAGGAATGCAGTTTTGACATCCACTCGCCAAATTTCATAATCACAAAATGCGGCAATTGCTAACATGATTCGGACAGACTTAAGCATCGCTACGGGTGAGAAGGTCTCATCGTAGTCAATCCCTTGAACTTGTCGAAAACCTTCCGCAATAAGTCGAGCTTTGTAGACAATAACATTACCATCAGCGTCAGTCTTCTTCTTGAAGATACATTTATTCTGAATTGCTTGCCGATCATCGGGCAAGTCAACCAAAGTCCACACTTTGTTCTCATACATGGATCCCATCTCAGATTTCATGGCCTCAAGCCATTTTGCGGAATCTGGGCTCGCCATCGCTTCTTCATAGTTCATAGGTTCATCATGATCTAGTAGCATGACTTCCAGAACAGGATTACCGTACCACTCTGGTGCGGATCTTACTTTGGTTGATCTACGAGGTTCAGTAGTAACTTGATCCAAAGTTCCATGATCATCATCATTAACTTCCTCACTAATTGGTGTAGGCATCACAGAAACCGGTTTCTGTGATGAACTACTTTCCAATATAGGAGCAGGTACAGTTACCTCATCAAGTTCTACTTTCCTCCCACTCACTTCTTTCGAGAGAAACTCCTTCTCTAGAAAGGATCCATTCTTAGAAACGAATGTCTTGCCTTCGGATCTGTGATAGAAGGTGTACCCAACAGTCTTCTTTGGGTATCCTATGAAGACACATTTCTCCGATTTGGCTTCGAGCTTATCAGGTTGAAGCTTTTTCACATAAGCATCGCAGCCCCAAACTTTCAGAAACGACAACTTTGGATTCTTGCCAAACCACAGTTCATAAGGCGTCGTCTCAACAGATTTCGATGGTGCCCTATTTAACGTGAATACGGCCGTCTCTAAAGCATAACCCCAAAATGATAGCGGTAAATCTGTAAGAGACATCATAGATCGCACCATATCTAGTAAAGTACGATTACGATGTTCGGACACACCATTACGTTGTGGTGTTCCGGGTAGCATGAGTTGTGAAACTATTCCACATTGTTTCAAATGTATACCAAACTCGTAACTCAAATATTCTCCTCCACGATTAGATCATAGAAACTTTATTTTCTTGTTACGATGATTTTCAACTTCACTCTGAAATTCTTTGAACTTTTCAAATGTTTTAGACTTATGCTTCATTAAGTAGATATACCCATATCTGCTTAAATCATCTGTGAAGGTGAGAAAATAACGATATCCGCCACGAGCCTCAACATTCATTGGACCACATACATCTGTATGTATGATTTCCAACAAATCTGTTACTCTCTCCATAGTACCGGAGAACGGCGTTTTAGTCATCTTGCCCATGAGGCACGGTTCGCAAGTACCAAGTGATTCATAATCAAGTGGTTCCAAAAGTCCATCAGTATGGAGTTTCTTCATGCACTTTATACCGATATGACTTATACGGCAGTGCCACAAGTAAGTTGCACTATCATTATCAACTTTGCATCTTTTGGCTTCAACATTATGAATATGTGTATCACTACTATCGAGATTCATCAAAAATAGACCACTCTTCAAGGGTGCATGACCGTAAAAGATATTACTCATATAAATAGAACAACCATTATTCTCTGATTTAAATGAATAACTGTCTCGCATCAAACAAGATCCAGGTACAGTGTTCATGCTCAACGCTGGCACCAAATAACAATTATTTAGGTGTAATACTAATCCCTAAGGTAGATGTAGAGGTAGCGTGCCGACTGCGATCACATCGAATTTGGAACCATTTCCCACGCGCATCGTCACCTCATCCTTTGCCAGTGTTTGCTTAATCCGTATTCCCTGTTTCGAGTTGCAAATATTAGCAACATAACCAGTATCAAATACCCAGGTGCTACTACGAGCTCTAGTAAGGCACACATCAATAACATGTATATCACATATATGTTTGTTCACCTTGCCATCCTTCTTATCCGCCAAATACTTGGGGCAGTTCCGCTTCCAGTGACCAGTCTGCTTGCAGTAAAAGCACTCAGTCTCAGGCTTAGGTCCAGACTTGGGTTTCTTCTCCTGAGCAGCAACTTGCTTGCTGTTATTCTTGAAGTTCCCCTTCTTCTTCCCTTTACCCTTTTTCTTGAAACTGGTGGTCTTATTGACCATCAACACTTGATGCTCCTTCTTGATTTCTACGTCCACAGCTTTTAGCATTGCGAAGAGCTCGGGAATTGTCTTATTCATTCCTTGCATATTATAGTTCATCATGAAGCTTTTGTAGCTTGGTGGCAAGAACTCTGCCAATGACACTATCAACCGGAAGATTAACTCCCAGCTGAGTCAAGTGACTATGGTACCCAGACATTCTGAGTATATGCTCACTGACAGAACTATTCTCCTCCATCTTGCAGCTGTAGAACTTATTGGAGACTTCATATCTCTCAATCCGGGCATTTGCTTGAAATATTAACTTCAACTCCTGGAATATCTCATATGCTCCATGATGTTCAAAACATCGTTGAAGTCCTGGTTCTAAGCTGTAAAGCATGGCACACTGAACTATCGAGTAGTCATCAGCTTTGCTCTGCCAGGCGTTCTTAACGTCTGTAGTTGCATCAGCAGCAGGCATGGCACTCAGTGGTGCTTCCAGGACGTAATTCTTCTGAGCAGCAATGAGGATAATCCTCAAGTTACAGACCCAGTCCGTGTAATTTCTACCATCATTTTTCAACTTTGCTTTCTCAAGGAACGCATTAAAATTCAACGGAACAACAGCACGGGCCATCTTTCTACACTCAAACATAGACAAGCAAGATACTATCAGGTACTAAGTTCATGATACATTTAAGTTCAATTAATCATATTACTTAAGAACTCCCACTTAGAAAGACATCCCTCTAATCTTGTAAGTGATCACGTGATCCAAATCAACTAACCCATAACCGATCATCACGTGAAATGGAGTAGTTTTCAATGGTGAACATCACTATGTTGATCATATCTACTATATGATTCATGCTCAACCTTTCAGTCTCAGTGTTCCGAGGCCATATCTGCATATGCTAGGCTCGTCAAGTTTAACCTGAGTATTCTGCGTGTGCAAAACTGGCTTGCACCCGTTGTAGATGGACGTAGAGCTTATCACACCCGATCATCACGTGGTGTCTGGGCACAACGAACTTTGGCAACGGTGCATACTCAGGGAGAACACTTTTATCTTGAAATTTAGTGAGAGATCATCTTATAATGCTACCGTCAATCAAAGCAATATAAGATGCATAAAAGATAAACATCACATGCAATCAATATAAGTGATATGATATGGGCATCATCATCTTGTGCTTGTGATCTCCATCTCCGAAGCACTTTCATGATCACCATCATCACCGGCGCGACACCTTGATCTCCATCATAGCATTGTTGTCGTCTCGCCAATCTTATGCTTCCATGGCTATCGCTACCGCTTAGTGATAAAGTAAAGCATTACAGGGCGATTGCATTGCATACAATAAAGCGACAACCATATGGCTCCTGCCAATCGCCGGTAACTCGGTTACAAAACATGATCATCTCATACAATAAAATTTAGCATCATGTCTTGACCATATCACATCACAACATGCCCTGCAAAAACAAGTTAGACGTCCTCTACTTTGTTCTTGCAAGTTTTACGTGGCTTCTACGGGCTTAGCAAGAACCGTTCTTACCAACGCATCAAAACCACAACGATAGTTTGTCAAGTTGGTGTTGTTTTAACCTTCGCAATGACCGGGGGTAGCCACACTCGGTTCAACTAAAGTTGGAGAAACTGACACCAGCCAGCCACTTGTGTGCAAAGCACGTCGGTAGAACTAGTCTCACATAAGCGTACGCGTAATGTCGGTCCGGGCCGCTTCATCCAACAATACTGCCGAACCAAAGTATGACATGCTGGTAAGTAGTATGACTTATATCGCCCACAACTCACTTGTGTTCTACTCGTGCATAAGACATCTACGCATAAAACCAGGCTCTGATACCACTGTTGGGGAACGTAGTAATTTCAAAAAAAATTCCTACGCACACGCAAGATCATGGTGATGCATAGCAATGAGAGGGGAGAGTGTTTTCTACATACCCTCGTAGACCGAAAGAGGAAGCGTTAACACAACGCGGTTGATGTAGTCGTACGTCTTCATAATCCGACCGATCAAGTACCGAACGTACGGCACCTCCGAGTTCAGCACCCGTTCAGCCCGATGACGTCCCTCGAACTCCGATCCAGCCGAGTGTTGAGGGAGAGTTTCGTCAGCATGATGGCGTGGTGACGATGTTGATGTTCTACCGACGCAGGGCTTCGCCTAAGCACTGCTACAGTATTATTGAGGTGGACTATGGTGGAGGGGGGCACCGCACACAGCTAAGAGATCAAACAGATCAATTGTTGTGTCTATGGGGTGCCCCCTGCCCTTGTATATAAAGGAGCAAGGGGGGTGCGGCCGGCTAGGGAGGACGCGCTCCAGGAGGAGTCCTACTCCCACCGGGAGTAGGACTCCCCCTTTCCTAGTTGGATTAGGACTTGGGAGGGGGAAAGAGTGGAGGAGAAGAAGGAAGGGGGGCGCCGCCCCCTTCTCCTTGTCCTATTTGGACTGGGGGGAGGGCCGCGCAGCCCAGCCCTAGCCGCCTCTCCTCTCTTCCACCTAGGCCTGCTAAGGCCCATTAAGTCCCCGAGGGGTTCCGGTAACCTCTCCGTACTCCCGTAAAATCCCGATTTCACCCGGAACACTTCCGATATCCAAACATAGGCTTCCAATATATCAATCTTCATGTCTCGACCATTTTGAGACTCCTCGTCATGTCTGGGATCACATCCGAGACTCCGAGCAACCTTCGGTACATCAAATCATATAAACTCATAATACAACCATCATCAAAACTTTAAGCGTGCGGACCCTACGGGTTCGAGAACTATGTAGACATGACCGAGACATGTCTCCGGTCAATAACCAATAGCAAACCTAGATGTTCATATTGGCTCCCACATATTCTACGAAGATCTTTATCGATCAAACCGCATAACAAAATATGTTGTTCCCTTTGACTTCGGTATGTTACTTGCCCGAGATTCGATCGTCGGTATCTCAATACCTAGTTCAATCTCGTTACCGACAAGTCTCTTTACTCGTTCCGTAATACATCATCCCGCAACTAACTCATTAATTGCAATGCTTGCAAGGCTTAAGTGATGTGCATTACCAAGAGGGCCCAAAGATACCTCTCCGACAATCAGAGTGGCAAATCCTAATCTCGAAATATGCCAACCCAACAAGTACCTTTGGAGACACCTGTAGAGCACCTTTAGAATCACCCAGTTATGTTGTGACGTTTGGTAGCACACAAAGTGTTCCTCCGATAAACAGGAGTTGCATAATCTCATAGTCATGGGAACATGTATAAGTCATGAAGAAAGCAATAGCAGAATACTAAACGATCGTGTGCTAAGCTAAAGGAATGGGTCATGTCAATCACATCATTCTCCTAATGATGTGAACCCATTAATCAAATGACAACTCATGTCTATGGTTAGGAAACATAACCATCTTTGATCAACGAGCTAGTCAAGTAGAGGCATACTAGTGACAATCTGTTTGTCTATGTATTCACACATGTATTATGTTTCCGGTTAATACAATTTAGCATGAATAATAAACATTTATCATGATATAGGGAAATAAATAATAACTTTATTATTGCCTCTAGGGCATATTTCCTTCATTGTGGTCATCATGCCGATTCAAAATCCCTCGTGGCTAAAGCTTTCCATCATGGGTTTTATTGGTTAACAGCTCATGCTGATGCAGAGGACCTCGTCAGCAGGTGTGATGGATGTTAGAAATTTGCACGACGAGCCCATGTGCCGGCTCAAGAATTGAGGATGATTCCAATTACTTGGCCATTTGCAGTTTGGGGGCTGATATTGTTGGACCTTTCAAAAGATCCAAGGACAAAAAGACCCACTTTTTTTGCAGTTGATAAGTTCACTAAGTGGGTAGAGGCAGAGCCGGTCAGTAAGTGTGATGCAGCAACGGCGGTTCAATTCATGAAAAAGGTGATCTTCTGTTTTGGCTTTCCACACAGCATTATAATAGACAATGGCACTAATCTCTCTAAGGGTGCTATGGAAGAATTTTGTCAACGTGGGCATATCCGGCTCGATGTATCGTCAGTGGCTCACCGTCAATCCAATGGTCAAGCTGAGAGAGCAAACCAAGAGATCTTGAAAGGCATCAAACCCCGACTTATGGTTCCCTTGCAGAGGACGCCGGGTTGCTGGGTGGAGGAGTTACCTTCCATGTTGTGGAGCATCAATACCACCCCAAATAGATCTACGAGATATACACCTTTCTTCATGGTTTACGGAGCAGAGGCAGTTCTCCCTAGTGACATACGTCATGACTCACCTCGTGTGGCGGCTTATGTTGAAGCTGACAATGAAAGAGCACGTCAAGAAGCACTTGACCTGTTGGATGAGGAGCGTGACATCGCAGCAGATCGTTTGGCGATTTACCATCAAGATCTGCGCCGTTATCACAGCCGCCCGGTTAAAACCATAACTTTCCAAGAAGGCGATCTGGTGCTCCGGCTTATCCAGGATCAGACTGATATGCACAAATTATCCCCACCTTGGGAAGGACCCTTTGTGGTCAGCAAGAATCTAAACAACGGGTCATAGTACCTTATCGACATTCGAGACCACAAGGACTCACACACATCGGAGGAAGAGACCCGCCGACCCTGGAATATTGCTCAACTTAGGTCGTACTATACCTGAGCCACTGACTCTTCCAATGTATATATTTGGACAATGTATATATTATGATCGATATAATAAAGCCAGCATCCCTGCTAAAGCAGAGCCTCTGTCATTTTTTCCTCTTTAAATAATGAGTTTTTGGTCACATGGGGGCTTCTGCTTTATACAACGAAGTTATGATTACCCTTTGATCTGGCTTATAGGGCACATAAAAAAGCTTGAGGGCTTATTGCCCAGGTTAAGGGGAACAAAGAGAGTCTGTTGCACATCACAACTCAAACATAGTTACCCAGCGAGCACAGCTCACAAATAAGTCACTTGGGGGCTTCCTGTTCAAACATAGGTGTATTCACCAAAGAGAACATAGCGTTCCTACCCTCTTGACGGGGTTATTTTGTTCAAACATAGGTGTATTCACCAAAGTGGACATAACCTTTTCGGGTTATCCTGCATGTATGCCAGCTACTTCTCCATCAGGTAATCCTGATTGACCCTCTGAACTCTTAACGGTCAATCTTTTAAACAAGAACCTGAACTCGTTAAGGTTAAAACGCCGGTTTGTCATGTGAGGGCACGATTTACGGAAAGCGAGGAGAAGCTCAGGTTGATAAAGCCGCCTTCCTTGAAACTTGGATAAATCGGCCTATGATGCATGATGCTACTCTAACCCCGCGTACTCCTGATAAGTCTATCTTTAAATAAGAACTGAACTTATCTGGGTTAAAATGTCAATTGGGTAATGTGAGTGCCGGCTCACGGAAAGCGCGTACCTTCCAGTGGCTAATGCTAGTTTCATTGAAGAAGATATTTTGGCTTGGCGGCCTATGAAAGCCTTGGATTTTTTGTTGTTTGTTGCTTTGAATATCTTTTTTGAGATTTTTTATTTTGTCTCATAGTAATATATGGTTGAGAATCAATAAGGCTTATAATGCCTTCTAATTCATATATGACATTAACCGGTGTTTATTGACCCGACCTGGTTTTGACTATAAGTCGCCAGTATGAAATAAAATAATATCCGGTGTTTATTGACCCGGTCCGGCTTTCTTCATAAGCCGGCAATCTTTAATAGTTACTAGTGCTCGGAGGTTTGGGCTATCACCCTTACTGCACTGGCTTGACAAACCAACAAGTGTGATCAAATATCACAGGTATGATATATTTTTAATCATATATGATTATTATTTCGACCAACTTTGGTTATAAATCATGATAAGTTCATGTTGGGGCAGTATAACCCGTCCAGCGGTAAACCGCCAGGACACTTTTCATCTGTTGTATGTAGGAACATATTCAAGATTGGTAATATCATCAGGCATATATAGCATAACTTCACATGAAGGATAAAGAAGTATTATAAACAGCACAATATGCACGAAGTTTAAAGCTAGCCTATTACAAGGCGTTTGGAGCCCAAAAGGATAACTGTTTTTCAGTTTCATACACAGCAGATGATAAACCGGCCCCGGTTTATGAATCTTGGCCCAGCTGACTTGAAGGGTGTGACTCATCCCTCGCCAGTTTGTCATCCTCCACCGTTTGGAAGTTGGGTTTGGACCAATCAAAGACACATAGGGCGACAAATTCAACCTTGTCATCAATCAGGTCAGACGGATCAATATCAGGGGCGAAAGTGTGCTTACGAATCGACAGGATTAAGTCCATCACTTTATAGGAAGGAGTCACCATCTTTTGGTTATCTGCATCATAACCCGGCTGATACTTGGTAAGGTTGGTTTCTTCGGCAATGATTGTGTCATGAGGGCGAATCTCCTTGACGCAAGCAGCAAAGTCTTGTTGATCAAAAAGAGTTCTATCTTCCTTGAGACTGGGGTACCCACTGGCTACGTGCGCCGGGTCTAACTCTGGTACCCAGGCTTTGGCACGGCTCAAAGATGTCACAGCTCCGGCTCTAGCACATGATCGCTTGATTTCTTGGAACCTAGCGGGCAAGATGGACAGCTTCTTCAAGATATCACTTAACAGATTTGGTTCTTGATTAGCCGAGGAGATAGTGGCAAGAGTTCACTGAGCACCAGTATACAATTGTTCCACAAGCGTGTAAACCACCTTGAGCTTTACCAGTGTATCTCGGCTCAGATTGCTGCTCCTGGGACCTGTAAAGTTTACACAATGGGTTCAGTAGCGGCTTATATTTTGATGAAAAATACTCAGTTTGAGTAAGTAACAAGGTGACTTATCAAAGATTGCAGAAACCATATGATACACACGGTTCTTTAAACCGGTGAGTTGAGCGGTAACCTCTTCCAGAGCCACCTCAGCCTTCTCAGCACGCTGCGTCAAGGCGGTCTTCTCATTGGCCCAAGCCTCTTTCTCCACAGTGAGGCTGGTCTTCAGTTTTTCTGCTCCAGACACACTCAACTAGAATTTGGATTCAGCTTTCTTTGTCTCAGTCTCTTGAGCCGCCAGCCGGGTCTTGGCCTCAGACAATTGAGTTTCTAGTTCTATGGTCACAGCCTGCATACAACATAAGTTCGTTCAGTTTCATGGCGGATTACAAAATACAAGTCCCAAGTGCTTTGCAAGCAAACAACACTTGGCACTTGGGGGCTAATGTCTATCAACCAAAATTTTTCAAAGAATTGGCTCTTTCTAACAAGTCCCAAGTGATTTGCAAGCAATAACACTTGTCACTTGGGGCTAATGCATATTGCTTGTTTTCTTATTAAAGATGAGCCAGGTGTGACAATTTTAGCCGACTCATGAGAGATATGCAGTTAAATTTTGGTCTCTTACATAAGGACTAGTAGGACCAGCTCATTCATACTGATTAAACTGGCCCTTGGGGACTACACATGCAAATTGAAATACTAAGACAGAGGCTTATAAGTCTTTTAAGTCTATAGATCATTCAATCTTATGATAATCAGAAGACTTGGAGGCTGGCAGGGTATATAACTTATATAAGCCGTAGAACGTACCTCATATTTTTGGTGCATCTGTTTGACCATCTCAATTTCTGAATGTAGAGACCAGACCTCAAACAGTCTGATCTCTGTGCTCCGGTGTCATCCCTGGATCAGTAATGCTGACACCACACAATACTCGGAGGATTTATAGTAGAGTAGCAATCACACACTTATTACATCGAGTGTCTCATAAGAGAACTTATTACAATAAATATGGCTTAAGGCCATCTAATAACGATAACAGCGGAAGGCTTGGAAGATAAGTGAGTCCATCAACTCCAACGGCATCACTGAGTATAGAACCACGACCTAAAACTCCTTAATCATCGTCTGAAAAGTCTGCAACATTAACGTTGCAGCCCGAAACGGGTCAGCACATGGAATATGCTGGCAAGGTAACACATATAGAATAATGGAATGAAACAACTATACTATATGCATATTTGGCTGGTGGAAAGCTCTATGGTTACAGTTTTGCGTAAAGCCAATTTTCCCTACTTCAAAGGAATAAATTTATTTAACTATCGTGGTAGTTGTTAAACATTGAGAATGGTTGATAGCATTCTCAATCCCAATTAAACATCATCATTAAACATAACCCAACAAAATTAATTTAGAGTAACATGTTGAGATTCACATGATAATCCAGGTACTAGATACTCAAGATGTCCATAACCGGGGACACGGCTAATCATGATTAGTTTATTACACTCTACAGAGGTTTGCGCACATTTCCCCACAGGACTCAATTGCCACCGTTTGGTTTCTCGCACTACATGGTGTTTGAGAAGACGGATGACCGAGACATAGTCTTTCAGAAGCGCTAGCACCTTACGATCGGGTAGACCATACCACCTACATCCCCTACATCTGCTAGTCTACCACTGTAAGAGTTCGCACAACTTAGTCAACTATGCTAGAGCCCATAATAGGTTGTGGCTGCACACGGAAGTTTCTAGTATGAATAGTCTCATGATCCCTTTGAGCCTGGGTGGCGGTCCAAAAGAAAACAGGCAAGTCCTGGACTACCCAGGTGCCTCAATCCACCCAGATGTGTGTTTAAGTTGCCACCTTAGATAAACCATTAATTAACAAAACTCACATCTGTCATGGATATCACTCTCCCAATCCACGTCTACTAGCATAGCACGACATAATAAGCAAACGTAGAAGTAACTCCCAAAGGTTTGATAATAAACATGTAATAGGTACTACCTCAACTACTTCCCATCCCACAATTTAATTAGATCCTAATCATGCAATGTGTGAGGATTGATCTAATGCAATAAAACTGGGTAGTAGGAAAAATATGATCAAAGTGTTACTTGCCTTGCTGATGATCCGGGAAACCAAGAGATTCGAAGTAACAGGCGGCGCACTCCGGGTATTCTATCGCAGACAAACAAACAAGCATACAATAAGTACTCATCTAATGCACGGGTAAAACTCAAATAAGAGATCTAACCAGAAGGTTCAACTTATGAACTCCGGTTGGCAAAAAGAATCAAATCGTACGAAGCAACGAAAGTCAAACGGTGAAAGAAAACAACTTTGTTCTATTAATCTGAATCTAGGGAAAATTTTACAATAGAAAAATCTTGTTTAAGTTGGTTAAACGGATAGAGGGTTTCGAGACGAAACTCCAGGCACTTGAATCGCCTGATTCCGATAAACGAGCGAAAAGTTATACTAAAACGAAAATCGGATCAGGAATCGCGATCAGAAAAATCGCGGATTTAATCCGAGAAAAAGAAAAACGACGAATGTTCGCTAGAACGAACGAACGGACGAACGCTGACTATTTAAATAAACCGGGAAAACCGATCTATTTAAAAAAACGAAACTAGAAAAAAACCGACGGAAAAACCAAACTGTTTTTCGAAAAAAATAAAAAAAAAACCGGCGCGGATTTCGAGGCGGCGGCGGACCTCGGGCGGCGGGTCGGCGGCAGCGGCGGGGCGGCGGCGGCGGCATCGGCGGCGGCGGCATCGGCGGCGGCGGGAGCTGGCGACTAGGGCTGGGGCGGCTTAGGGTTTGCCCCGGGTGGGCTGCCCTGGCTTATAAAGCCTGCCGGGCCAGAGTCCCAGGCGGACACGGTCCGGCTAGGTCGGTGCGCGTTTTTTTAAATAATTACGCGCAGAAGAAAAATAAAAAGAAATACTAAATGGACTCCAAAAATTCCGAAATAAATTTTCACGGGCTTCTAAAATCAAGCCGCACAAGGTGAACATTTATTTGGGACCTAAATGCAATTTTAGAAAACGCACATTTTTCCTAAATTCAAATAAAACACCGAAAAACTCCGAAATAAAATCTTATTTGATTTTATTATTTGATCCTCAATATTTCTTCATTTTGGGAAAGTCATTTTATTCCCTCTCTCATATTTTTGTAATAGAAATAATTGATGATAAAATAAATAAAATCAAATGATCCTATTCTCAAAATTTGAGAAAACTCAAATATGAAAATAACGAAACCCCCAACTCTCTCCGTGGGTCCTTGAGTTGCTTAGGATTTCTAGGATCGACCAAAATGCAAAATAAAATATGATATGCAATGATGATCTAATGTATAACATTCCAAATTGGAAATTTGGGATGTTACACTGAATCAGGGCTGGAGTGCACTTGACTAAGATAACCAGATAGCACTTCACTAATACTCAGATGACCATAGTGGGAGATGTCAAACCTCACTTTCTGCCTTTCCATAACTTCCTGTTTGGCAGAGTATCTCGCCAATACAGTTGGATTCCCTGGTTCAATGAATCTGGTACTAGTGATTAAAACATCATCGACGTGAGTCTCTGGCGGGTTAGCTGAGCTTGACGGTTCAACAGTTGATGAGCAAGAATGGTTTCGTCAACAGACGGCTCAGGTAAATCCGGTTGAGTGTTAACAACAGGATCTTCTGAGCTTGACGGTTCAACAGTTGATGGGCAAGAATGGTTTCGTCAACAGACGGCTCAGGTAAATCCGGTCGAGTGTTAACAACAGGATCTTCTGATGCTTGAGAGTGTTCCGGTACAAGGGTTGGCTGCTCCGGTTCAGCAGTTTTCGGATCCTCGGTCGGCTTTGTCACCTTTGCTTTTTTGGGCTTTGCTTGACAGCTAAATTTTTTTGGGCAAGTCAGTATAATGATGCGTATATAAAGGTACATAAGAAGGATAATTATCTTTACCCGGGGGCGGTCTTGAAAGTCAGCAATTGAGTTTGTGATGAATCACCAGAGGAGGAACGAGAAATCTCCTACAAGGATGGAATCAAAATTGAGTGATTAATAAAGGTAACTCATTGGTAAATACAAGGGTTCGGGTTAAAATAGAACCTCATTTTGGCGTTTTCGAGGGGTATTCGGTAAGCCGGAGGGTAAATCGTCATCTCCACCGGTCCGGGTCTGGCGGCGGCTCTCATGTTGCTGTCGTTCCAAAAGAAAATGAGGATCTAAATAAGCCAGGGGGTGTGAAAACGTTACTTTCCGGGTTACCCGCCGAAGTTTCTGCCTTGGTAAAGGTTCTGAGTCGGAGGAAATAATAGTTACCTCTTCTTTGACTACCTGGCTGGTCCCTGTGTCATCCTGGCAATAGTCAGTGTCAATAAGGTTGTTAAAAAATAGGCCAAGAGAGTCAAGGGCTACCTCCGACTCAGAGGTGTCATCCAGCTTGAGTAAATCAGAGGCTGTTGATTTCTTCTTAGACTTTCTGATGGTCTTCTTGGCGGCTCTCGCAATAGCTCTAGCTTTTTTAGCAGCTTCATGGTCATATTTGTCTTTCCAAAAGTTAGATTTGGCCTGTGGAAGGATAACATGTTGAAGTTCATGCGATATTTAAACTGCTGAAGGAAAAAAGAAGTCAAAAAGATTTACCTCTGGCGCCGAGTTAAGCTTGCAGAAAGGATTCAAACCCACTAGGCTGTAGTCTTCATATTTGCTATTGACAAGTGTGGTTGCCATTTCAGCGATGGCCTCTTCGGTCAGACGTAGGGAGCTATGACGTAAGGGATCATCAGTTCCTCTGGTGTATGAATACATTAAGCCGGGTCGGCGGCTTAAAGTTATGATCCGCCATGCGACCCAGCAGCGGATCAAGTCGACTCCGGTTAAGCCATTTCCTAGCAAGGCTTGAACTCTTCGGATTGTAGGGACAAGTTTCTTGCGTTCGGTAGGGGTAAGCTTATCAGGGAGTTGGTATTTGGCGTCAAGACGCTCAGCTCGATAACCCGGCATTGGATTTTCATCAAACGGCGAGGTCTATTTGTAGTAGAACCATGTTTGATTCCAGTCCTTGGGATGACTTGGCAGGACTACTAGAGGGAAGATGGCATCTCGTTCGCGTTGAATTGAAATCCCGCCAAGTTCCAAGCTGGGACCATTGGTGTACTCGTTCTGGCGGTTCAGGTATAAGTATTCCCTGAAGAGTTCAATAGTAGGTTCTTCTTGAAGATAAACTTCACAGAAAACTTGGAAGTTACAGATGTTTGATACGGAATTGGGTCCGATATCTTGTAGACACTACTAGGAAAAGAGGGCTATAGATAGGATTGACACTAATGGCGCACCAGGGAAGTAGTGCGCCACTACTATATACTAATGGCGCACCAGTTGGTGATGCACCATTAGTGTGGAAGACACTAATGGCGCACCAGAAAATAGGTGCACCACTAGTGATAATTTTTTTATTTTTACATACATACTAATGGCGCATCCTACCGAAGTGCGCCATTACTAGTTCTAACTAGTAATGGCGCACCAGACATGGAGTGCGCCAGTACTGAATTTTCTTTATTCTTTTTTTTGCAAAACTACTAATGGCGGACTGCCTCACAGTGCGCCATTACTAGTTTAAACTACTAATGGCGCACCCAGTAGAAGTGCGCCATTAGTATATTTTTTGATATCATGAATATTTTTAAATTTCATGGGCACTTTTTGATATCATGAATATTTTTAAATTTCATGGGCACTTTTTGAATTCATGAATATTTTTTCAAATTTGATGATATTTTTTCATATTCAATATGATAAAATATTGAATATTCATGAGGACACTCGATCTCGATCCCCCTCCATCTCGATCTCGATTCCCCCTCCATCTCGATCTCGATCCCACCCGCGCCTCCTCTCCCCTCTTCATTTTTAAAAATAATAATAAAAAGTTCACCGCTCCACCGCCGCCGCCGACCCCACCGCACCCTCCCCCGCTCCACTACCGCCGCCGACCCACCGCACCCTCCCCCGCTCCACCACCGCCGCCGACACCTCGCACCTTCCCCCGGCCTGCTCCACCGCCGCCGCCGACACCCGCACCCCCCCACTTTTTGAAGATATTTTTAAATAACAAATTTGATGATATTTTCAAATAAGAAATTTGATGATATCTTCAAATAACAAATTTGACGATATTTTCAATTAAAAATAAAAAAACAAATTTGATGATATTTTCAAAAAAAATTGATGATATTTGATGATATCTTCTGTTCTAGTCCTCATGAAAATAACAAACTTGATAAAAAACAAATTATTAGATGCAACAAGGAATAATGAAAAAAGATGTTACTAATGGCGCACCAAAGGAGGGTGCGCCATTGCTGTCATAAAAAAAGTTACTAATGGCGCACCAGAGGAGGGTGCGCCATTGCTATTAGAAAAAAACTACTAATGGCGCACCAGAGGGTGGTGCGCCATTGCTATAGTGTCTAGCTGGATACCCCTTCGCCCGATCCCCCCTTCCCTCCCCTGCCACGCCCGCTCCGACGACCCCCGGCCTGCTCCAACGACCCCCGCGCCCGCTCCACACCCGCTCCGGCTCCCCCGCCTGCCGCCACGACTGCCAGCCCGACGCCGCGGTGCACCTAGCCGTCCGAAGCCTCCGCTGCCCCGCAGTCGGCATAGGAGCCCAGCAGCGCCTCCCTCCGCTGCCCCTACTGCGCCGCCGCCCGTCCTCCTCCGCCCTTAAGCCCCCCTCCTCCTCCGCCCGTCCTCTTCCGCCCGTAAGCCCCCCTCCACTCCAAACCCCTGACCCCTTCTTGTCTCGTCTCTACAGGTAGACCGCGCCGTCAAGCGACCAGGACGACGCCCAGAGAGGAGAGGAGGGCCTTCTCCTCACTATGTAGCCACCGACCTTGTCCTGCTCGAGGAGGAGGAGCAGGAGGGGTGCACCCAGCCACCACAGTCACCGCAATCAAGGGCTTCTTCCACCTAGACCTCTAAATCCACGGCGCCGTCGTTCAGCCACCCAAGGTGAAGGTGCCCCCAACGCCCCTCCTTGTTTCATTCGATCTAGCAGCCATGGATTTGGGTTCCTCAAGGCTGCCTAATTACTCTACCATGTGTTCCTACTACTAGCTCTAGCCATGGATTAGGGGCTAGTGTAGATGCAAAATAAGGTCAAATCCCTCTCGAATTTAGGTCAAATTATGTTCAAATCCCTCTGAAATTAGTATGTAAAGCTCACTGTTCTGAAGTTCTGATCAGTTCAGTACCTTAGTAAGCAATAACACAAGCTTGCTGCTAGTTCAGTACCTTTTGCTGCTAGTTCCTCAAGGAGTTCTTCTCAAAATTAGCTCAACAAGTTGCATCTGGCTTTTAGAAAGTTGTTTTGGCTTAAGAGGATAAGTTGTTGTATATACTGTCATAAAGTTCAGCAAGAACAGGGCATCAACAGTGCTACTCTAGTATCTAGTCGGGGAGGGACAAAATGGACAGGGCATCACTGTAGTTGTACTGCACAACAAACTATTAGTCTTAGGATTAACACTCCTCATATGAGATGAGAGGATTTTTTTTAAATGGCTTTTCCCTCTAGGTAGCTTTAAATGGCATCACTGTAGCTGCCAATTCAGATAAACCTGAATTGACTTTTCCAGTGCTGTATTTGTCCCCTCGGATTATTGTAAATTATATGTAGTGAAGCATGCAAATTGGATTTGCTATAGTCAACCTATTAATATTTGTCAGTTTTGAAAATTCAGTTTATTCGGTTACTGAAAATTCAGTTAATTCAGTTAGGCACACAAATTTCAGAACTTATGTGTGCCCTAGTACTTGGTGTTTGTAGAAAATTCAGTTAATCCATCGAGGTGAGCACTGATGCTACAAAAAGAGAAGAAATGTATGAGTTTGGAGAAAGTGCCAATTTGATTTTCAGTTGCTAGCTAGCTGTGATTTATTGTTTCAATTTGGATTCCAGAAATGTTACTGTGTGTTACTATGACCCAACTTTATCTGTACATCAAATTCAGTCTGTATCTTGCATTCTTTTTTTGTTCAAAATTTCTCAAACTCTGAATAAATAAAATTATTTGGAAAGAAGCACATGAGTATCAACAATAATTGTTTCTTTCTGCTTGAATGAATGGAGTACAATACAAGTTCAGGAACAAGGGACATTTTTTGCAATTGTGAACTCTCAATGCTCAAGTCTGGAAGTGTTTACAAATTCAAAGAGTTCACATGACTATTGGTCAAATACTCTAGTGTATTTAGTGTAAATCTAGTATGAAACTAGTAGAGCTCTTGTTGATTTACAAATTCAGTTTAAATAAAAATTTGGTACATGACTACTGATCATGTATGAAAGATGTTGCTGCTGGATGAGCACAAGAACTAATTAGTAGATTTTGATTTTGAATGATTTTGAATTTTTATGACTAGTGATTAGGTTTCAAATGATTTTGAATTTTTATGATTTTTATGCACATAGGTGAAGCCACTGACTACACTACAGGTTCTACTCCTGGAACACTTCAGGAATTTTACTTCATAACTGGAGTATTTTGATGATATTGGGGGGTTTTGTCTCCGACCATCGTGTCGTGATGATATTGTGGGGTGTTGTGGGGTTGCAGCTGGGTGGGGGTGGGGTAATGAATTTGCAGGTACCCCGAGAGGCCCTTGAGTTTGCCGGAATGTCGATTAACTTCCGTTCCGGCAAATTCGGGTACTCCATATGTCCTATTTTCAGCAAAGGTCATGCTGAAATTTTCCGTGAATTTTAGCATGACTTTGCTAAAAATAGGACATATGGGGTACTTGCGACTAATGCATGGGCCGGGGTATCTTAATACTTAGTTAAGTAGGATCAACTACCCCGCCATTCTTACTGCATTAAACCATAGGTGGCAATAGAGCCAAGTGATTAGGCCCAACTTAGAATTCTCGTTAGCATCGATAAACCCTAGATGATAAACCCAACATAGGTGGCAATAGAGCCAAGTGATTAGTGCCAAGTGATTAGGCCCAACCTAGGGTGCCTCGGCGTCGATAAACCCTAAATGATGAAAACTTAACTTCGCTTCTATAGGGTGCCTCGGTGTCGATGAGAACCTAAATGATGTACGCTTAGGCTTTTAGGGTGCCTCGGCGTCGACAAAACCTAAATGATGAAAGCTTAGGCTTTTAGGGTGCCTCGACGTCGACAAACCCTAAATGATAAAACCTTGGCTTTTAGGGTGCCTCGGTGTCGATAAGAACCTAAATGATGAAAGCTTAGGCTTTTAGGGTGCCTCAGCATCGACAAACCCTAAATGATAAAAGCTTAGCTTTTAGAATGCCTCGGTGTCGACAAACCCTAAATGATGTAGTTTTGATTTATGAACGTAGGATATGTCGTCATCATCATCGGACGACGAAAGTCTCCCAGCGGAGTGCGACTGTTGCCACGACGATCGAGGTCTGTGCGACATGCCTCACCTGGACGATGATCGGCGCTTCAGCATTAAGCTCGAGGAGACCTTCGAAGTTGAAACGGTACACAACAATGACAAGTGTTATTTTCATAATTAAGCATGACTTCAACTATTTCAACGTGTAATTTTCATCTTTTACAATTTGAGTATAGCTTATCCCATGCCATGCAAGACGTTATGTCTTGGAGAGGATGGATTTTGAAGACCATGAAATTTCTGAAACAAAGAAAATTCACCTAAGGACTCATCACGATGTGGACTTTGAAGTAAATCTATATAATTCTGAGAGCGTAACCCATTTTGGTTGCAAAAATTGGGAAGCATTTTGCAAGATGTATGGTTTTGATGAGGGTATGCTTATCACCATGGATCTTGGTAATCCTGACATCAACCAAGACAATATGGACATTTGGGTCCTTGTTGATACGCCTCCAGTTCTACCGCTATGTGAGTTTCTCAAACATAGTTATTAGCTAATTTATATTGTTTATTTCAAAATAGTTGACAGCTTATTTCCATTGACAGCTTATTTTTATTGTTCAAAGAATGTGCGGGAGATGGTAGACAAAACCCACTACACCGATGGCTCCGAATTAACAACTTACAAGGAGAAAAATCATCTGGTCGGATTTTGTACTGACATTGAGAATTACATTATCCACAAACAAACTCCTCAGCATTATGGTAAATATGTGCCACTAGTGCATGTGTTCAACTACGGTAACTACCATGGAGATACCCTGGTAAGATTTTTACTATTACGACATCGGTGCATCTTTTGCATACTTCTAAAACTAGTACATCATTGCTAACTATGAAGTTATTACTATGTTTTTCAACAGATAATCCCAGAGAATTGTGTGCCTCATATGATGTATCAGAAAGGTAGTGTTAATGTTTTGAACATACAGCCAGGTCGTCCTACGAATCTCAACTGTCCATATGAGATTTCTAAAAGAAGTGGAGACATGAAAATCAAAGGATGGAAAAAATGTATGGACGGTCGTAAGGAGCTTCTTGGAAGCAAAAGGAAGCGAAGCGCAAGAATTGGAGACAGGATGTTCTCCATTCTCCATAATGGAGAGTCAGGGTCTATATTGTTTTATGCTATTTTAGCTTAAATAGGGTATTTAGGTCCTGCCTAATACTGATGATCATGTGCTAAGAACAATTAAGTAGGGTTGGTTCGATGACTATCAAGATGATGATCATAACTTGTTATGAATAACGAGTAGAAGTTGTATGATGATGATTAGTAGGACTTGTTAGGATTAGTATTACTTCCGACAAACTCGATACTCGCAGTCTCGAGACTTGTAATGTTTTATCTTTGTTCGGTCTTTTGAATTCGGAGACTAATATGATGAATTGTATTCGGAGACTAATCTTCTATTGTATTCGATGAATCTGTTGTTGTTGTGTGCTACTGTCTATATTCTGTCAAATAATATATTTTGTAACATGTGCAAAAATCAGAAAAGTAAAAAAAACCTAATATTCATACTAATGGCGCATCACTATAGAGTGCGCCATTAGTGTGCCAAAGCACATGGTTAAATATGGCCCCTGGGAGGCACACTAATGGCGCATGGTGTTATATACTAATGGCGCACTGGATGGTGCGCCATTAGTATACCAGATACTAATGGCGCACCAGTGGTGCGCCATTAGTAAAAATTACTAGTGCCGTGCTACTAATGGCGCACCAGTGATGTGCTATTAGTAGGCAAAATTGGTGCGTCATTAGTAGGCCTTTTCCTAGTAGTGAGATGGAGTTTGAAAAAGTGCAGAACATCTCTAAAGAATTTTGAGCCGGGCGGCGAGAAGCCCCGGTTCATATGATCAGTGAAGACGATAATTTCACCGTCCTTCGGCCGAGGTCTCTCTTCAGCCGGATCAGGAGCACGATAAGACATGACACCTTTCTTTGGTAAGTATCCAACAGTGACGAAATCTTTCAAAGTGCTCTCGGTGACTGTGGAAGGGACCCAGTTGGAAGTTGTCATCGTCTTCGGCGGCATGGTGAAAGGACAATCTAAAAGGAAATAGTTTGCCGGCTCAAGTTAGTTGGTGGGATTGCAAGTTAACAATTACAGTGCATGTTTATAATGGCGGCTTAAGCAAGGGCTAATGATATATGAAGAAAAGATAAGCCGGCAGGGTAAGCCGGCATGACTAAGATATTCAAGAGTTGTTGAAAGCAAAATTGACTAAGTACTGGGACAAACCAGTTCTGCGGATAAGAGGTTACAAATTTGGATCTACCGCAGTTTAGAAAAAAGGGGATAAATTCATCTACGAAAGGTGACAGTGGAAAAACAGAGGAGCCCTAGAGGAGATCTGATGCGGTGGGGATATAATCTAGTATTAAAACAAGTGCTAAAACTACTACCGTGCAAGATTCCTATAGTTTATTTGGATCTAATACATGGATCTAAACAAAGAAAAAGAAGGACGGTGATGAACGCGGATGAACACCGACAAACCCTAATGGCAGATTTGTGACGAAGAAAGGAAGTCTTACTGGTGCTTTTAGAACAGCAGAGTGGCGCCTCAGTTCTCTGGTCTACTCAGGGCGATGCGGCGGCCAGAGTCGAGGACGAGGACGGAGGTCGATGGCGGCAAGGTTCGTGCGGGACGATGTGTTGTGAGGAGGAAGGAAGGAGAAGGAGAAGAATGAGAGATGACCCTATGGTCCTATTTATAAGGAGACATGAAAACAAGCAGGCGCGAAAGACGGGGAGGCCGAGTGATGGTTATCCAGCTAATGGGACGCCTCGATTTTAGGGAAGACATTAAGATAAGGATCCGTTAAGGATGACGTCGTGGCGGGTTTCCGAAATTCTTGGTGATAACGTCATGGTGGGTTACAAAGTTTTTTGCATCAGATATGGAAGGATTTTTGTAAGTCTTGGAGATTGACATGGACAAGTTCAAATCAACCTGGAGCCTAATGTTGGGGATATAACTATTAGGTATGACCCGCCCAGGAGGGGCCGGGTCATCCCTATGATGATTCATCACAATGAAGCCCAAGATAATATGGCGGTTCATAGGTAGGCATAGTAGAGGGCCCAGACCCGAAGGCGGTGTAAGGCCCATAGATATAAACCACCATGTATGTAAAACTTGTATTGTAAGGTATGTAAGAAAGGTCACCGAGCCAGATAAGTTGTATAAACCGGCCGGGACTCTGAGGGCCGCAGGGCGTCAACCCGTGTATATAAGGGGACGACCTAGGGGCGGCTTAGGACAAGAAACAACAGATCAAGAGCCGGGTCAAGCGTATTCGCTCCCTGCTCATCAAAACCCTAGCAACACCAACTACAAACTGGACTAGGATTTTTCCTTCATCGTAAGGGGCCGAACCAGCATAAACTCCTCGTGTCCTTTGTCCTGATTAACCCCTTTAAGCTAACCCCAACGCGATGGCTCCACGACTAAGTCCTCACACTAGGACATCTGCCATGACAATTCCACGACAACGGCGGTGCGGACACGTCCGTCGGCGAGTGGACTTGTCCGGCGGTGCGAGGAGGAGGGAGGCTAGGGTTTGCCCGCAAAATTAGGAGGGGGAGGCTTATTTATATGTAGAGGGATCTAGTAGAGGGCTATTGAGGTGCGGTTTTCGCCCACACGATCGTGATCCAACGGCGAAGAGCATGGAGGGGGTTTAGATGGGCTAGTGGGCTGCTATGAAGGGGTGCTGGGCTGCAAAGAGAAGGAGGGTTTCGGTTAACGCGGTTAACCGTTGGGGGCATCAAACGACCTCCAAATGGAACGAAATTTGACAGGCGGTCTACCGGTGATATACCAAGACCACATGTCAACTCTTGGCCCATTCGGAGAACGTTTTTCTCCCGCTCATGAAACGAGATCTGAGAGGTGCAACGGGTGCATGTGAGAGTGTCGGACTCTGAAACGGACAACAGAGAAAGTGACCGGATGCAAGTTTTGAAAATATGAGGATGCAATGCACATGATGACATGAAAAAGTGCAACACGCAAGCGAATTACATGGCAACGATGGTGAATAACTGGGAGACACATGGCGCATCAGTCTCAGGGCGTTACAACTCTCCTCCACTAGCAGAAGATCTCGTCCCGAGATCTCAGGAACGAGACAGAAGAGAAAGAGGATGAGGTAAAACAAGAGATGAAGAGAGAAGGTGAACAAAGTCGAGAGCACTCAGGTAGAAAAGAGAAATGGCGATTATGGCAAGAATCAAAAGCTCAAGGAAAAAGATAGAATCTGAAACCACTCCGGTTAGGACTTGATAGAAAAGGAATAAAATGAAAGAATTGGGATAGCATCCTGGTTGAACATGGAATGGGATAGAACATGAACTTGACAAGATGGAACGATACTTGACGAGACGAACAACACAATGCATCCGGAAGAATTGAAAAAAGTGGAATGAAAAGATCGGGGAAGAAGATGACAACTTCTACCACGAATGAAATTGAAAGCATCCTTAGAAGGAAGGATTGAACATAGTTGTTGAGAAAATCAACAACAAAAGAATTGATTTGCGTGGGCTTAATTAAACATCTGAAAACTTGAGGTGAATTTCTGCCACTACCAAATGATAGAATAGCTGAGAAGAATTAAGAAATGCAAAACTCCACTTCAAAAGAATATGGATAATTATTTGCACTTTGAGACACAAGAAGAAAAGATACTTGCGCTCCTCCAACAAGAATCTTGATGAACACTTGAAGAATGAATTAAATCCTGATGAACCACCATGAAGAACTGCGGTAACTGATAACCCACAAGTATAGGGGATCAATTGTAGCCTCTTTCGATAAGTAAGAGTGTCGAAACCAACAGGAGCTAAAGGTAGAACAAATATTCCCTCAAGTTCCATCGACCACCGATACAACTCTACGCACGCTTAATGTTTGCTTTACCTAGAACAAGTATGAAACTAGAAGTACTTTGTAGGTGTCGTTGGATAGGTTTGCAAGATAATAAAGAGCGCGTAAATAAAAAGTAGGGGCTGTTTAGATAAATACACAACTAAGTTAGGTTTAGTAGAGAGCTTTTTGTCACGCAAGAAAGTTATTTGTCCCTAGGCAATCGATAACTAGACTGGTAATCATTATTGCAATTTTATTTGAGGGAGAGGCATAAGCTAACATAATTTCTCTTATTGGATCATATGCACTTATGATTGGAACTCTAACAAGCATCCGCAACTACTAAAGATCATTAAGGTAAAACCCAACCATAGAATTATAAGGCATCAAATCCTCTTTATTCCCATATGCAAACAACCTACTTACTCGGGTCTGTGTTTCTATCACTCACGCCACCCACCATAAGCAAATCATGAACATATTGCAAACCCTACAACGGGGATCCCTCACGCTTGTGCGACATGGAGAGCACCATAGGATAGAACCAATAATAAAACATGCAACTCAAACCAATCACGATCATCAGTTAACCCATAGGACAAAACAGATTTACTCAAACATCATAGGATAGCCATACATCATTGCGAAATAATATATAGTGTTGAGCACCATGTTTAAGTAGACATTACAGTGGGTAAAAGAGGGGTTACACCGCTGCATAGAGGGGGGAAGAGTTGGTGATGATGGCGGTGAAGTTGTTGGTGTAGATCGTGGTGATGATGATGGCCCCGACGGTGTTCCGGCGCCACCGGAAGAGAGGGAGAGAGAGCCACCCTTATTCTTCTTCTTCCTTGACCTTCTCCCTAGATGGGAGAAGGGTTTACCCTCTGGTCCATGGCCTCCATGGCATGGGAGGGGCGAGAGCCCCTCCGAGATTGGATCTGTCTCTCTGTCTCTCTCTGTTTCTGCGTTTTCAGATTCTGCCCTTTCACCGTTTCTTAAATTCCCGGAGATCCGTAAATTCGATTGGGCTGAATTTTGGATAAGATTTTTATCCGGATATTATCTTTCTTGCGGATAAAGAAGGGCACCAACCGCCTTACGGGGTGGCCACGAGGGCCCAGGGCGCGCCTGACCCCTGGGGCGCGCCCCCTGCCTTGTGGCCCCCTCGGGCATCGTCTCGCGTTGATTCTTCTTCCCAAAAATCAACTATATTCCAAAAAAAAATCTGCGTCAGTTTTAATCCCGTTTGGACTCCGTTTGATATGGATTTTCTGCGAAAAAACATGCAACAAACAGGAACTGGAACTGGGCACTGGATCAATATAGTCCCAAAAATAGTATAAAAAGTTGCCAAAAGCATATGAAAGTTGTAGAATATTGGCATGGAACAATCAAAAATTATAGATATGACAGAGACGTATCAGCATCCCCAAACTTAATTCTTGCTCGTCCTTGAGTAGTTAAATGATAAAAAAGATAATTTTTGATGTGGAATGCTACCTAGCATAATCTTGACCAGGTAATCTAATCATGGCATGAATATTAAGACACGAGTGATTCAGAGCAATAGTCTATCATTTGACATTAAGACAATAGTACTTCAGGCATACTAATAAAGCAATCATGTCTTTTCAAAATAACATGGCCAAAGAAAGTTATCCCTCCAAAATCATATGGTCTGGCTATTCTCCATCTTCACCATACAAAGCATTCAAATCATGCACAACCCCGATGACAAGCCAAGCAATTGTTTCATACTTTTGACGTTCTCAAACCTTTTCAACTTTCACGCAATACATGAGCGTGAGCCATGGACATAGCACTCTAGGTGGAATGGAATATGATGATGGAGGTTGTGTGGAGAAGACAAAAATGAAGAAAGTCTCACATCGACACGGCTAATAAATGGGCTATGGAGGTGCCCCTCAATTGATGTCAATGCGAGGAGTAGGGATTGCCATGCAATGGATGCACTAAGAGCTATAAGTGTATGAAAGCTCAAACTAAAACTAAGTGGGTGTGCATCCAACTTGCTTGCTCATGAAGACCTCGGGCATTTGAGGAAGCCCATCATCAGAATATACAAGCCAAGTTCTATAATGAAAATTCCCACTAGTATATAAAAGTGATAACTCAAGAGACTCTCTATATGAAGAACATGGTGCTACTTTGAAGCACAAGTGTGGTAAAAGGATAGTAACATTGCCCCCCCTTTTTGGCAGGCTTCTTTGGCCCCCTTTTTTATTTAGGCTTCTTTGGCCTCTCTTTTTTTCTTGCCGCAATGCTCTAATAATGATGATCATCACACTTTTATTTACTTACAACTCAATATTACAACTCAATACTAGAACAAAGATATGACTCTATATGAATGCCTTCGGCGGTGTACCGGGATGTGCAATGATCTAGCATAGCAATGACATCAAAAACGGACAAGCCATGAAAAAATCATGCTAGATATCTTACGATCATGCAAAGAAATATGACAATGAATGCTCAAGTCATGTATATGATGATGACGGAAGTTGCATGGCAATATATCTCAGAATGGCTATGGAAATGCCATGATAGGTAGGTATGGTGGCTGTTTTGAGGAAGATATAAGGAGGCTTATGTGTGATAGAGCGTATCATATCATGGGGTTTGGATGCAGCGGCAAACTTTGCACGAACTCTCGAGGTGAGAAAGGGCAATGCACGGTACCGAAGAGGCTAGCAATGATGGAAGGGTGAGAGTGCGTATAATCCATGGACTCAACATTAGTCATAAAGAACTCACATACTTATTGCAAAAATCTATTAGTCATCGAAACAAAGTACTACATGCATGCTCCTAGGGGTATAGATTGGTAGGAAAATACCATCGCTCGTCCCCGACCGCCACTCATAAGGAAGACAATCAATAAATACGTCATGCTCCAACTTCGTTACATAACGGTTCACCATACGTGCATGCTACAGGAATCACAGACTTCAACACAAGTATTTCTACAATCCACAACTACCCACTAGCATGACTCTAATATCACCATCTTTATATTGCAAAACTATTGCAAGGAATCAAACATATCATATTCAGTGATCTACAAGTTTTATGTAGGATTTTATGACTAACCATGTGAATGACCAATTCCTGTCATCTCTCTAAATAGATATAAGTGAAGCAAGAGAGTTTAATTCTTTCTAAAAAATATATGCCCACGCTCTAACAAATATAATTGAAGCAAAAGAGCATTCTACAAATGGCGGTTTTCTATGTGAAGAGAAACAGGCAATCCGAACTTCAAATGATATAAGTGAAGCACATGAAGCATTCTATAAAGCCATACTCAAAAGATATAAGTGAAGTGCAATGAGCTTTCTATAAATAAACCAAGGAATATCTCACACCAGCATGGTGCATCAAAGAAAAGTGAAAAATAAATGCAAAAGATGCTCCAAGATTTACGTATATCATGTGACGAATAAAAATATAGCTCCAAGTGAAATTACCGATGATTGTTAGAAGAAAGAGGGGATGCCTTCCGGGGCATCCCCAAGCTTGGTTGCTTGGGAGTCCTTGAATATTTACTTGGGTGCCTCGGGCATCCCAAAGCTTAGGCTCTTGCCACTCCTTATTCCTTCATCCATCATGATCTCTCCCAAAACTTGAAAACTTCAATCACACAAAACTCAACAGAAAACTCGATAAGATCCGTTAGTATAGTAAAGAAAATCACTACTCTAAGTACTGTTGAAAACCAATTCATATTTTCTTTTTGCATTTTATCTACTGTAATATAACTTTTTCATGGCTTAATCCACTGATAGAAATTGATAGTTTCATCAAAACAAGCAAACTATGCATCAAAAACAGAATCTGTCTTAAACAGGACAGTCTAGTAATCTGAACATTCACCATATCTCTGCTACTCCAAAAAATCTTCCAAAATTACAAAAAATAAAGCATTTGTATAGAAAGACAGTGCAAAAAGTTTCAGAATCTTTTGACGTTCCAGTAAAAAATGTAAAATCGCGCACTACAGCCAAAGTTTCTGTTCTGCACCGCACAAACAAACAAGCAATGTAAACATCCTAAAGGCAAATCTTGGCACATTATTTTTATAATACAATGGAATTGTACAAGGGGATAATTATTTTTTTTGAAAATTTTCTGTAATCAAGATTCACAAAGTTTCCGTGAGCATGAACAAAGTTCAAGGAGCTCCCCCGCTTCAACAATGCTTGTCTCTCTCACTTTCACTTTCCTTTTTGAAAAGTTTTGGGTTCCCCTCTTTATTTTTTTTGTTTTTAAACTATATAAAGGCACTCAACAGAAATAAATGACTCTCTAAAACTTACAGGTTGTCTCCCTGGCAGCGCTTTCTTTAAAGCCATTAAGCTAGGCATATAGTGCTCAAGTAATGAATCCACCCGGATCCCAAGGTATATCAAAGCCAATTTTAATTAACAATGATTTGTGATTTAGTAGTGAGCACAACGTAACATATATCATGCAGGAACAAAGTCTAACTCTCTTCCTATGCATCGGCATGTCATAAAAGAACAATTCATGCACATATAGTAAAGGCTAATGCATAGTATAGACAGTTTCTTGCAATTTTATCATATTGGAAACATGGAGAGGCGGAGATGCAGTTCCTCTCTCATAATAATTGCATGTAGGAGCAGCAAGCACATGCATAGTATATCTATCAAAATCATCATGTGTACTAGTAAAACTCAACCCATAAATATAATCCTTAATAAGGGCAAACTTCTCCGATATAGTGTAGTCGGGAGAATTCGAATAGATAATAGGACTATCATGTGTAGGTGCAATAGCAACAATTTCATGTTTAACATAAGGAACTATAGCAAGTTCATCTCCATAAGCATAATTCATATTGGCATCTTGGCCACAAGCACATCAAGCACCATCAAAAAGGGATATTTCAAAAGAATCAATGGGATCATAATAATCATCATATCAATCATCCTTTGGTAAGCATGAAGGGAAATTAAACAATGTATGAGTTAAAGAGTTACTCTCATTAGAAGGTGGGCATGGGTAGCTAATCCGCTCTTCCTCCTTTTGTTCTTCGCTCTCCTCATCATCTTCTTCATCCAATGATCTCACAGTTTCATCAATTTCTTCTTCCATAGACTCCTGCAAAATATTAGTCTCTTCTCGAACAACGGAGACTTTCTCAATAAATTCATCAATATCATAATTGTATTTATAAGTCTCATAGCAATATTTAACGATAGCTAAATTTTCAGGTCTATAAATTGAATCATCAAAATCTTCAAACTCTTTAAACAAAGAGTCAATTTCATAAGCACTCATAAAAGCAACGAATTCTTCTATTTGTTCCACATCATAGTAATCATATATACCATTAGCATAAGAAGCTAAGGTTTCATTATCATTAAATTCACATAAAAAGGGAAGGTGTGGAGCCTTCATCCCGGAGCAACAAGTATAATCATATCTCAAGCATAATTGCCGAGCATACCAACGCAACATATAAATTTGATCCCATAATAGTTTCCCTTTTTGAGTCAAGCGATAATCCCGAAAGTATTCACGTTGATCCAACGTTACTCCCATTATAAAGTTGAATGGGGTTTTCTCAGGATTATCAAAGTAGTACATAATATCTTTCACATAATGAGCATCGAGGGTTTTAGGAGGTTCCCCATCCCATGAGTAGCAAGTAAACCTAATTTTTTTGGTATTTCGTGCTCCATATCCATAACTAAAGATAGAGAACAACTTAGAACAGCAAATAAAAATTACTTACTGATAAAGCAAACAAGCACATACGAGAATATTCACCCCACGCTATAACTCCCCGGCAATGGCACCAGAAAAAGGTCTTGATAACCCACAAGTATAGGGGATCAACTGTAGCCTCTTTCAATAAGTAAGAGTGTCGAACCCAATGAGGATCTAAAGGTATAACAAATATTCCCTCAAGTTCCATCGACCACCGATACAACTCTATGCACGGTTAACGTTCGCTTTACCTAGAACAAGTATGAAACTATAAGTACTTTGTAGGTGTTGTTGGATAGGTTTGCAAGATAATAAAGAGCGCGTAAATAAAAAGTAGGGGCTGTTTAGATAAAGACACAACTAAGTTAGGTTTAGTAGAGAGCTTTTTGTCACACAAGAAAGTTATTTGTCCCCAGGCAATCGATAACTAGACTGGTAATCATTATTGCAATTTTATTTGAGGGAGAGGCATAAGCTAACATACTTTCTCTTCTTGGATCATATGCACTTATGATTGGAACTCTAGCAAGCATCCGCAACTACTAAAGATCATTGAGGTAGCATTATAAGGCATCAAGTCGTCTTTATTCCCATACGCAAACAACCTACTTACTCGGGTCTGTGTTTCCATCACTCACACCACCCACCATAAGCAAATCATGAACATATTGCAAACCCTACAACGGGAATCCCTCACGCTTGCGCGACACGGAGAGCACCATAGGATAGCACCAATAATAAAACATGCAACTCAAACCAATCACGATCATCAATTAACCCATATGACAAAACAAATCTACTCAAACAACATAGGATAGCCATACATCATTGGGAAATAATATATAGCATTGAGCACCATGTTTAAGTAGGGATTATAGAGGGTAAATGAGGGGTTAAATCGCTGCATAGAGGGGGGGAAGAGTTGGTGATGATGGCAGTTAAGTTGTTGGTGTAGATCACGACGATGATGATGGGCCGGCGGCATTCCGGCGCCACCGGAAGAGAGGGGGAGAGAGCTCCCCTTCTTGTTCTTATTCCTTGTCCTTCTCCCTAGATGGTCGAAGGGTTTACGCTCTAGTCCATGTCCTCCATGGCATGGGAGGGGCGAGAGCCCCTCCAAGATTGGATCTGTCTCTCTGTCTCTCTCTGTTTCTGTGTTTTCAGATTCTGCCCTTTCACCGTTTCTTAAATTCCCGGAGATCCATAACTCCGATTGGGCTGAATTTTGGACACGATTTTTATCCGGATATTAGCTTTCTTGCGGCGAAAGAAGGGCACCAACTGCCTTACAGGCTGGCCACAAGGGCCCAGGGCGTGCCTGACCCCCTCGGGTGCGCCGCCCTGCCTCGTGGCCCCCTCGGGCATCATCTCGCGTTGATTCTTCTTCCCAAAAATCACATATATTCGGAAAAAAATCCCCGTCAATTTTTATCCCGTTTGGACTCCGTTTGATATGGATTTTCTATGAAACAAAAAACATGCAACAAACATGAACTGCCACTGGGCACTGGATCAATATGTTAGTCCCAAAAATAGTATAAAAAGTTGACAAAAGCATATGAAAGTTATAGAATATTGGCATGGAACAATCAAAAATTATAGATACGACGGAGACGTATCAGTAACAAAAGGATGATGAGATAGAAATGAAGGATGAAAAGAATACGATTAAAGCCTTGCGATGATTTAGATGGAGCTTCGCAACGAGACAAGCTGGAAAACTTGGAACTCTGGAAAAGAAAAGATGAACAACTTAGAACCAAGAGATTATTCATCATAAAAACTCTTCGAAGGAGGGAATTAATCAACTTGATGAAAGAAGAATAAGAATTATGTTATGCTTACCCTTCGCCAATTAAATTGATGAGAAGCAATGGATTTGCATACTACTTATTCTCGTTGAAGGAGATTAATGGGAGATATAGCGCAAAACTTGGGAAGGTCTTCCTGAACCACCGGTAGGACTGGAAAGAACGAATGAATTGATATGATAAGAATGGAAGTGAAATTCTGAAACGAACCACTGTGGCAATGAAAACGAACGAAAAGAAGAGAAGAATTGCCGAAAAGATTTAGAAAATGAACGAAGATACTTGAGTGAATCAAGATGCAAGAGAACAAAGATATCGTGAAATGATTAAAGAATGCTTGAATGAAGCACCGATACGAATATGGGAACGAAAGAAGCTGAAAACCTGGAACGAACAAATATTCTGAAATGGAGGCCTCTGGATAATCGAAACAGAAAACAACTCCTGAAATACTCCGGATGGGTAAGAAAAGAATTTCTAACAAACGAAATAATTTCAGAGGATAACATGAAGTAGAACCATGAATACAGACAAGATTTATAGGAAAACTCATCTTCGGTCTTCAAATGTTGAGAATGACGACGAGAAAAACCTCCAAAATTGTTGAGACACTTCGGGAAAATGAAAAGGAAAGAGGTTGAACCAACAATGAAAATAATTTGAAATCGATCTTGGAAAAGCATCTGATTGATGAAATTCATTCTTACGTTAAATTCGAAAAGAATTTGTGAATAACACCGGAAAATTAGAAGAGTCAGGTAAGATCCTGGGAATAAACCTGTGGGTTAGGGCCCATTGAAAAGAAACATCGTTGGAAAGGATTGTTGAATGTGAAATGATGTAGCAAAACGATTGAAAGGCTCGAATGAGGTGATAACCTCGAATTAATTGAAGGCAAATATGAATCTTCTGAGATGTCTTGAGCACTCCGGAAGGATAAACTAGCGAGAGGCGAATGAGCAAGGGGAAGCACTTGAGTCGAGGAAAATAATGTGATCAACCTGAAAATTGGAATTGAATCCACCGGAAAAGAAAACGAGAAGAACCATGACGAAGTTGACGAGAATTCACCGGTTGAGACAATTGAGGAAAGACTGAAGAGGCTCGGCACGACTGAAATTGATGCTCGAATAGAGGCTTAGATTCCGGGAAGAAAAGCGGTGGGAGGGAGGAAAAAACAAAGGCAACTTGGAACGGGGAACCGACGAATAATTTGAAGAGAAAAACACTGGTTGAAATAATTGAGGAAAGAATGCAAAGGCTTCACACGAGTAGGATGGATACTCGATTACAGACTCTGGCTCCGAGAAGAAAAAGGGTGGGCAGGTGGGAAAAGAAAACAACTTAGGACGGAGAAAACAATGTCATTCAGAAAGAACTGAGGATCAACCTCGCAAAAGATGTAGAGGATCGAATCAACTTGACAAGAAAAGCACCGGATGAAAAGAGCTGACATCACAACGAACAAAAACTAACCGCGTGATCCTACAAAAATTGAAGGGGAAGAGGATTACGTCAAAACACCTACGTCAAGATTTCTCACCAGAGCGACGAATGGCTGAGGAGTAAAAAGAATTCCTACTCTCCAATATAACTAGACTCAGAAAATTGTTTTCTTCTAGACTCGACAACGGCCAACTACGGTCAATCAAGGGGGGCTCCTATGGTCGGTCGAGGCTCTGATACCAACTTGTCACGCCCAATATGCGACTCTATTCTAAAGGAACTCGAAGGTCCCACCAAGGATAGAACCGCATATTGACACGATTTTGCAAGGTGGATATCATTGCATCGTATCATTACATAATAGTTGGGGATACATACAAAGGCATACAAATGCCGTATGAATACATCAAACATCATACATGAAAACAACATCGGACTACGGATGAAACACAAATAGAAACTCAAATGACATCCACCCTGCTAGCCCAAGCTGCCGACCAGGAACCTATCCCCAGATCGACGAGGAAGAAGAAGAACTCCAAAACAAGGATGCAACAAGGCATGATGAAACTACATGCAATACCAAGCAAGTTTCATGTAGAGCATGCTCCAAATGGAGCCACGGTTCAACACAGGCACTCAATACAACTTTCAAACACAATCTGCCCAAAACAGCAAGTAAGCACTTTGCAATCAAGGAAACAACATGCTATAGGAAACATATGGACACAAACATGATATGCACTTAAAGTACAGATTACATGCTTCAAATATCATCAAGGTTCAGGTTCATAGGTGTCACATCCCTAGTTCTGGTATGATCTAGGCTTGCTTTGTGCATCATGTTTAAGTTTCAAATGAAATTGAAATGGGGAATGTTTCAAACCCTAGCACCAAAGCAAATTCAAATAGATTCAAATTAAAAATGGAATTTCAATGAACCCAAAATGCTCTTAAAAAATGTTCATGGTCTTTGGAAAATGTTGGAAACAACAACCAGAGGTGATGCACATTTTTGCTAAACATTTTGGATTTTTGAATGAACCCATATGTATTTGAATTGGTGAGGGCCTCTGGTATATTAGAACTAGCGGTCACAAGGAATCTCAACATTTTTAGAATTGTGCTAGTATTCATTTTAAGTCAAAAACAAATGTCAGAAATAGAAAAAGAAAAGAAAAATGGGAAAACTTACCGGGGCCACTTACCAGTGCAGCCTGGCACTATGCGGCCCAGCTGGCCGGCCCAGCCAGCTGGCCCTGCCAGTCATCGTCTCCACCGCGCCAGGAGGACACCGAGCACGCGCTCGCTGCACGCGGCCACGCGCCCGGCCACCTCCTGCCTCCCTGCTTGCTCCGCGACCCCCTGCAGCGGCGCCACGCACCCCCCAGGCCTCTCTCACTCTCCCTCGCCCTCATCCTCTCCTATGTCACCCTCTCCCGCGACAGCCGAAGCGCTGCCATCGCCGCAGCTCACCGCTGACGCGCTCCCTGCCATCCCCTCGCCCCTCCGTCGTGTCCACGCGCTCCGCCGCTGTGGGCTACGCCTCCTCGTCGAGACGCACGGCGCCGGACGCCCTGGAACGCCGCCATCGCCATCGTCTTCCACCTCGGGCTCCACCGTCCACCACAGTCGATTCGCCGTCACCAGGTCTCCCCCGAGCCCGCTGTGCTGCTTCGCGTGACCGATGTGAGCTCTCCTCCGTTTCCCCTCCTTCCCCATGCTCTTTTTCGTGCCGTAGCCCTGCTAACCATCAAACCCGCGAGCGCCACGCCACTAGCCATGTCGCCGCTGTGGCTAGGGCCACTGCAGCTCGCAACTGAGCTCGCCATTGCACTCAGTGCACTCCGACGAGTCGAGCGGACCCGCTCGCAGCTCCTGCCGTGCCCCGCAACACCCCGCGCGCACCTCGCTGAACTCCGGCCGCCGCAGTCGTCGTCACCGGCGCCACTCCGGCCACTCCCCGGCCGCGCCACCACCACGGTTGGATGCGGACGAGCGTCCGCATCCCATAGCTGCGCTCCATGCGCCAAATGGCACCCTGTAGGCAAATCCCGCAGCGCACCTCCACGTCTGGACTCGCCGGTGGCTAAACGCCGGCGACCGCTGACCGTTGACCGGCGTGGGTTGACCCCACTTCCCGGTTTGACCTCCCCCCCTCTCTCTCACTGACTTGTGGGCCCCGCCCGACTAATTACTCCAGTTAGCACTAATTAACTAGTTAGGTTAGTTATTTCAGTCACTGACCAGTGGGCCTTGCCCAGTTAGTTAGGACTAACTAACTTAGTTAGTTGACTAGGTCACTGACCAGTGGGACCCACTGGTCAGGTTTGACCTGGTCAGCCCCGTTTGACTCGCTGACGTCATACCACTTTCATGCTGATGCATTTATTCATTTTCTGGTATTAATATAAATTAGGAAAATCCAGAAAATGATATAAACTTCTAAAATTCATAGAAATTCAACCGTAGCTCAGAATGAAATAATTTATATATGAAAAATTATCAGAAAAATGCAAGGAATCCATTTATGCCAGTTCCATGCATGAAAAACCAACTTATAAATGCTGTATAAGTGAAAACATAATATGGGCATTTTAAATGCTTCATTTTGAATTGCATTTTGAATCTTTGATTCAAATGGGCTTCAACCAACTCGGTAGCATCTTGCATTAGCCCAAACACTAGAATTTGCACATGTCATGTTCATGCATCATATTGTTGCATTTGTTTGTGTATTGATTGCCAGCACCATTTCTTCACGATAGGTTCCACTCCGAAAGGTGTTCCCGAGTAGCTGTCAGAGGAGCAGTGCCCCTTCGTTGATCTATCAGGCAAGCAATCCCCCTTGAGCATTTCTATAAATCCCACTCTCTCGCTCCTACTCCTTATACTTCATCAGGATAACAATGATTCAACTGCTACTTTCTGCTGCGGTAGTTAAACTCATTCCTCTGCATGACCTGTCATTGCCACAGTAAATAGTTGAAACCCACTAGCATGAGTAGGAGTTTCTTGAGCCTTGATGTGCCTACTCATCCATGCTTGTTTTCTTTATGCCAGCTATGCTTAGAGTTGTGTCAGGTCTGATTCATCGGGAATGAATCGGAGTGGTGATCATGTCATGCCGATAAAGGCTAAGTGTGTGAACACGTTTTGGTAAAGGTAGCAATGAGAGGCCATGCAGGAGTACATGGTGGGTTGTCTCATTGGAACCATCCCTAAGCACTGAGTTCTGTGTATGTTATCCAAGTCCAGTTACTACCACACATTGGGTTCTGGTTATCCGGCCCCTCTCGGCTTATTAATCTACTTGATCTCTGTCCAGGAGTTGCAACTAGTTTCTGGCGTTTGTAGGTATTGCTAGTTGTCTACCAGCTGGTGTCCGATGGGAAGGGCTTGGGACGGACTAGGCACCATGGCACGGTGTACCAAGTGGCACCCGGATGGTGGGCTTGGGAACCCTGCAGACATCGTTTGGGGCCATACTGGAGACTCCGGCCGGAACTCCTTGCGGATGGAACTCGAATAGGCGATAAACCTGGATGAGAGACTTGTGTGGTTAGTCAGGTCGTGGCCGACACCCTCGCCCGGCTTCCACTTGAAGGTTGCCGAGGTACATGACGTGTATAGGGCGATAAGTGGAGAGAGCGTGTGTGAAGAAGTACACCCCTGCAGGGTTAAAATTATCTATTGCGGATGGAGACTTGGAGGACTTATGTAGTACATAGACAACTTGAAGTGGATACTCTAAAATACACAAGATAAGCGTGAGTGCTATGGATGTCCTTCTCGTAGGGTGACGGGAACGGATCCATAGTGTAGTTTTGATATGGTGAATATCTGGACTCGTGTGCGTTTTCTCACCTCAAAGAAGTTTCTGATACTCGTAGTATAGGTTAGCCACTGAGTCAAAGCTGGCTTGCTGCCGTTAAAACTCCACCACCCCCTTTGCTGATAATGTTGCATATGTAGATAGTTCTGATGTAAGACTTGCTGAGTACCTTCGTACTCACGTTTGCTTATTTATGTTTTGCAGTTGGTTACACTAGTGACTTCGACGAGTAGCTTGTATCCCAGCTACGAACTTGTACCCTTGGGAGGGTCTTGTAGATAGTCAGGCTTCTCAGCCTTTTTATTTTTTAGTTGTCTATACTCAGACATGTAATGCTTCCGTTGTTTGTATGCTCTGAATGATGGGTCATGAGACCCCTGTTTGTATTGAATGCTACTTGGCTCTTCTGGGCCTTTATCTATATGAGTTTGAGTTATCTTGTGATGCCATGTTGTACAGCACATACTTGCATGTTATGCATACGTGTAACGTGTATTGCTATGTGTGGGATCCGACAATCTAGTTGTTTATCCTTGGTAGCCTCTCTTATGGGGAAATGTAGTCTAGTGCTTCCACTGAGCCTTGGTAGTCCGCTACAGCCCGGTTTACTGGAGTCTTGTTAGCCCAGCACTACTGCTCCGGAACACTTAGACTGGCCGGCATGTGATTCACTTCGTTCCTGTGTCTGTCCCTTCGGGAAATATCACACGGAGACATCTGGAGTCCTGGTAGCCTACTACAGCCCGGGTTCCCGGAGTCCTGTTAGCCTAGTTGCTACAGCTCGGATTCATACGCTGTTGACTGACATGCTCGAGGTTGATTCATGTATGCATGTCCCTATAAGTTAGTGCCACTTTGGGTTCACGACTAGTCATGTCGGCCCGGGTTCTCTGTCATATGGATGCTAGCGACACTATCATATACGTGAGCTAAAAGGCGCAAATGGTCCCGGGCCAGGTAAGGTGGCACCCGTGGGGATACCGTGCGTGAGGCCACAATTAGTGATATGATGTGTTACATGCTAGATCGGTGTGACTTAGGATCGGGGTCCCGACAACGTTGGTATCAGAGCTTGACTGACTGTAGGATTACCAAGCCAAACTGGTTGAAGTTGAGTCTAGAAATGCTTTGTTATATAAGGGAATTGATTGTGCAAGGGAATGTAAGGCTCTTTTTATTCCTTTACCTCATGTCATTCTTTCTGAGTCAGCCTCTTCTTTTCTACGAGGGTTAAGGATTAGGCTTCTCCTCTGTCTCTCAAGATGACGTGTTACTAAACTGTAAAGTCTTAGGATTGTTGGGTTTGTGTCTCCGTACAGTTCTACTACTTCCGTGTGTCATCAGTTTCACCCAGAACCTTGATATTATGATGCTGAGTGATTATGCTATTCCTTTGATGAATGTCTCAAAATCCTTTTTGAGCATTTACAGCCGTTATGCTTCCGAAATTGTCCTAGGATTTCAAGAGTTTCCAATGCTTTTGCATTACATTCCGCATCCTTATGTCGATGCTAACTTCACCCTTGTTTCCTTGGTTTCTGTGCCAGGATGTCGTCTGCTAACCGAGGTTCAATTGCTCATAGCAAGAACCGCAGAGATGGTAGGGATGAGGATCCTCCTGACCAGCCTTTGATGGCAGAGTTCTTGTTAGCATCCGAGAGGAACAAGCGTGAGACTAACCGCTTGCTGGCACAGATTGAGCAGAATACCGCACATCAGCGTAAGAAGTTGGTTTCCATCACCGACTTCATTGGTCTGAAACCACCCACCTTCCATCATTCCATTGAGCCACTCGATGCAGATGACTGGCTCCATAGCATCACTCTTAAGCTATGTTCTGCGAAAATAGCTGAAGGTGACAAGGTCACCTATGCTACCTATCACCTGGAAGGTCCTACTAGTATTTGGTGGCAGAGCTATGAGGCTATGCTTCCAGCTGGCCAGATTCCTAGCTGGAGGGATTTCACCGAGGCTTTTCATGAGAACCACATTCCTCAGGCTCTCATTGACCGCAAGAGGGAAGATTTCTGTAGTTTTACCCAAGGTAAGCTGCCTGTTGATGCTTACAGTAGAGAGTTTGGAAACCTTGCCCGCTATGCTACAGAAGAAGTGTCCACGGACGCCAAGAAGCAGGCTAGATTCCAGAAGGGTCTCAACCCCAAGCCGCGTCGTGATCTCCACCTGCACCATTGTGATACATTCCAGGCTCTTGTGAATAAAGACATCAATGCAGAGACAGCTCAGCTCACTTACGAGGAGTCTCGTAAGCACAACCGTGATCTGGGTTCTTCCTCCCACTCTAGCTCTCAGAAGCGACGGATTTGGATTCCGAACTCAGCTCTTCCACCTCGATATGCACCGAGGCCATCCGATGTGGCGCCTCACCTGGCTCAGCAACATGCTCCACCCAGGCCTATTAGTGGACCACTTGTCAAAGTAGGTCCACGTCCTACCTCAGGAACTTGCTTCACCTGCGGAGAACCAGGACGCTATGCACGTGACTGCCCTCAGTCCAGTTATACTCCACCCCAGTCTGAGAGGTCTGTTGGCCGTGAAAAGCCATCAGGCAAGATGATCAGTACGAAGCCAACCACCACTGAACGAGCATGTGTGCACCACGTCTCAGCTACAGAAGCTCAAGATGATCCCGACATCGTACTGGGTACGCTCCTTGTCAATTGTCACCCAGCTTCAGTTCTGTTCGATACTGGAGCATCTCACTCCTTCATATCCGAAGGTTATGCTCGGTTGCACGAGATGTCATTTTGTGATATGCCAACTCCACTAATAATCCAGACTCCTGGTTCCAAATGGCAAGCCTCCAAGGTAAGCCATGGTAATGAAATCCTTGTTGACAGATTGGTATTTCTTTCTTCTTTGATATCTCTCAAGTCTTCAAATATTAACATCATCTTGGGCATGGACTGGATGACAAACTCATTATGCCAATATCGATTGTTACACTAGATCTGTTCAACTTACACATCCATCTGGGAAAATAGTCACTGTCTCCACTAGAGTTGCAAAGCGTCAACTCTATTCTCTTAATGCCAGCCCTCTTCCAGACCTTGAAGATATTTTGGTAGTCCGTGACTTCCCGGATGTCTTTCTAGTAGAACTGCCAGGTGTCCCACCTGACAGAGATGTAGAGTTTGTCATAGAACTTATCCCAGGAACTGTTCCAATCTCTAGGAGACCATACAAGATGGCACCTTTGGAGTTAGCCGAGCTTAAGAAATAGCTTGATGAGTCCTTGCAAAAGGGTTTCATCCATCCCAGTTCTTCTCCTTGGGCTTGTCCTGTCCTCTTCATCAAGAAGAAGGATGGTACGGATCAGATGGTTGTAGATTATCATCCCGTTAATTTGGTCACGATAAAGAACAAGTATCCGCTCCCCAGGATCAACGACCTGTATGATCAGCTCGCTGGATCCTCAGTCTTTTCCAAGATGGATTTGAGGTTAGGCTACCACCAAATCAAAATCAGAAATGGGGACATCCCCAAAACGGCCTTTGTCACTCGTTATGGTCAATACGAGTACACCGTGATGTCTTTCGGCCTAACCAATGCTCCAGCTACTTTCTCCCGCTTGATGAACTCGATTTTTATGGAGTACTTAGATAAGTACGTCGTGGTTTACCTCGATGATATTCTTGTTTACTCGAAGAACGAGGAAGAGCATGTCGAACATCTTAGACATGTGTTAGGAAAACTCAGAGAGCACCGCCTTTATGCCAAGTTCTCCAAGTTTGAATTTTGGTTGCCAGAAGTGACCTATCTAGGCCACGTGATCTCTGGTAAGGGCATTGCTGTCAATCCTGAGCGAGTTAAAGCCGTTCTCGATTGGACTCCACCCGAAACGGTCAAATGAGTTAGGAGTTTCCTTGCTCTAGCCAGTTATTGTCGCCGCTTCATTGAAAACTTCTCCAAAGTGGACAAACCCCTCACGGAAATTCTCAAGAAAGATAAAAGGTTTGAGTGGACCCCACAGTGTGAGCACAGTTTTCAGGAACTGAAAAGACGCCTGACTTCTGCACCCATACTCGTGCCACCGGATTTCACTAAAGACTTTGTTATCTATTCCGACGCTTCGCGTCAAGGACTAGGTTGCATTCTTATGCAGGATCGTCATGTGATTGCCTATGCATCTCGACAGTTGCATCCACATGAGGAAAATTAGCCTACACATGATCTAGAGTTTGCAGCCGTAGTCTATGCACTTAAGACTTGGCGACATTACCTTCTTGGTAACCGTTGCGAAATCTACACTGACCATCAGAGTCTTAAGTATATCTTCACCCAACCGGATCTGAATCTCAGACAGAGACGTTGGTTGGAGTTGATCTCGGATTACGACTTAGGAATCACCTACACCCCAGGCAAAGCCAATGTCATGGCTGATGCTTTAAGTCGTAAATCCTATTGCAACAACCGCATGTTGCAACAATATCAACCACCCCTCCATGAGGAATTATGTAAGCTTAAGCTTCACATAGCTCCTCATGGTTCCCTTTCTACCTTGGTGGCGAAACCTACCCTTACGGATCAGATCATAGAGGCTCAGAAGCATGATATGGGAATCTCCTGGATCAAGAAAAATATTTCCAAGGGAGTTGCTGGCTGTTTCTCTATGGATGCACGAGATGTTGTTTACTTTGGAAACCATTTGGTGGTTCCCAAATGTCAACAGATGCAGCAACTGATCCTTAAGGAGGCCCATGAATCTCCTCTCACGATTCATCCCGGTAGTACCAAGATGTATCAGGACCTATGCCAGAGGTTCTGGTGGACTAGGATGAAGAGAGAAATCACTCAGTATATTGCCAACTGTGATGTTTGTCGTCGCGTTAAGGTAGAGCATCAAAGACCTGCTGGCACCCTTCAACCTTTAGCTATTCCCGAGTGGAAATGGGACAAAGTTGGTATGAACTTCATCACCGGCTTTCCTAGGACCAAGAAAGGAAATAATGCTATCTTCGTAGTCATTGATCGTCTTTCCAAAGTGGCTCACTACCTACCTGTTCGAGAGAGTATCACTGCTAGTCAGCTCGCTGACTTATATATCTCCCGAATAGTGTCACTCCATGGTGTTCCACTAGAGATCAATTCAGACCGAGGCAGTCTTTTCACCTCTCATTTCTGGGAAAGTTTCCAGAATGCCATGGGAACCCATCTTTCTTTCAGTACCACTTTCCACCCTCAATCAAGTGGTCAGGTGGAAAGGGTCAACCAAATTCTCAAAGACATGCTTAGAGCTTGGGTTATCTCATTCGGTATGGATTGGGAGAAGTGTCTTCCTTTCGCCGAGTTTGCTTATAACAATAGCTATCAATCCAGTCTTAAGAAAGCTCCTTTTGAGATTCTCTATGGATGAAGATGTTGAACACCTTTGAACTGGTCAGAAACCGGTGAAAGACAATTCTTTGGGCCGGATATGATTCAGGAAGCAGAAGATCAAGTTCGCATTATTCGTGAGAATTTGAAAACAGCCCAATCTCGTCAAAAGAGACAGTATGACCATCATCATAAGGAAGTGGCTTATGAAGTTGACGACAAGGCTTACCTTTGGGTTACTCCTTTGAAGGGTACCCATCGTTTCGGTATCAAGGGCAAGTTGGCTCCTCGTTACATTGGTCCTTTTCGCATTCTCGCTAAACGAGGAGAGGTTAGCTACTAGTTGGAACTACCCCCACATATTTCTCGAGTTCATGATGTCTTCCACGTCTCTCAACTCAGGCGTTGCTTCCCGGATCCCATCCGTGGAGTGGACCATGAAATGCTTGATCTCCAAGATAACCTCACTTATCGAGAGTACCCCGTTCAAATTCTGGATCAAGCAGAGCGTGTCACTCGATGTCATAACATCAAGTTTCTCAAGGTTCAGTGGTCTCATCATTCCGAGAGAGAAGCTACTTGGGAGCGAGAAGATCGTCTTCGACTTGAGTACCCCGCTTTCTTTCCGCCGACTCCTGAATCTCGGGACGAGATTCTTTCGAGTGGGGGCGAGTTGTCACATCCCTAGTTCTGCTATGATCTAGGCTTACTTTGTGCATCATGTTTTAATTTCAAATGAAATTGAAATGGGAAATGTTTCAAACCCTAGCACCAAAGCTAATTCAAATAAATTCAAATTAAAAATGGAATTTCAATGAACCCAAAATGCTCTTCAAAAATGTTCATGGTCTTTGGAAAATGTTGGAAACAACAACCAGAGGTGATGCACATTTTTGCTAAACATTTTGGATTTTTGAATGAACCCACATGTATTTGAATTGGAGTTGTTTAAATAATATAAATATTTTAAAGGCTCCAAAAATGTTGGAAATTGGTGAGGGCCTCTGGTATATTATAACTAGTGGTCACAAGGAATCCCAACATTTTTAGAATTGTGCTAGTATTTATTTTAAGTCAAAAACAAATGTCAGAAGTAGAAAAAGAAAACAAAAAATGGGAAAACTTACATGGGCCACTTACCTGTGCAGCCTGGCACTATGCGGCCCAGCTGGCCCTGCCAGTCGTCGCCTCCACCGCGCCAGGAGGACGCTGAGCACATGCTCGCCGAATGCGGCCACGCGCCCGGCCACCTCCTGCCTCCCTGCTTGCTGCGCGACCCCCTGCAGTGTCGCCACGCACCCCCAGGCCTCTCTCACTCTCCCTCTCCCTCATCCTCTCCTCTGTCACCCTCTCCCGCGACAGACGAAGCGCTGTCGTTGCCGCAGCTCACCGCCGACGCGCTCCTCGCCATCCCCTCGCCCTCCGTCGTGTCCACGCGCTCCGCCGCTGTGGGCTATGCCACCTCGTCGAGACGCACGGGGCCAGACACCCTGGAACGCCACCATCGCCATCGTCTTCCACCTCGGGCTCCGCCGTCCACCACTGTCAATTCGCTGTCACCAGGTCTCCCCCAAGCCCGCTGTGCTGCTTCGCGTGACCACTGTGAGCTCTCCTCCATTTCCCCTCCTTCCCTGCGCTCTTTTTCTTGCTGTAGCCCTGCTAACCATCGAACCCGCGAGCGCCACGCCGCCGGCCATGTCGCCGTCGTGGCCAGGGCCACCGCAGCTCGCAACCGAGCTCGCCGTTGCACTCAGTGCACTCCGGCGAGTCGAGCGGACCCGCTCGCAGCTCCTGTCGTGCCCCGCAACACCCCGCGCGCACCCGGCCAAACTCCGGCCGCCGCACTCGTCGTCGCCGCACCACTCCGACCACTCCGCGGCCGTGCCACCACCACGGTTGGATGCGGACGAGCGTCCGCATCCCATTGCTGCGCTCCGCGCGCAAAATGGCGCCCTATAGGCAAATCCCGCAGCGTGCCGCCGCGTCTGGACTCGCCGGCGGCTAAACGCCGGGGACCGCTGACCGTTGACCGGCATGGGTTGACCCCACTACCCGCTTTGACCTCCCCCTCTCTCTCACTGACTTGCGGGCCCCACCTGACTAATTACTCCAGTTAGCACTAATTAACTAGTTAGGTTAGTTATTTCAGTCACAGACCAGTGGGCCCTGCCCAGTTAGTTAGGACTAACTAACTTAGTTAGTTGACTGGGTCACTGACCAATGGGACCCACTAGTCAGGTTTGACCTGGTCAGCCCTGTTTGACTCGCTGACGTCATACCACTGTCATGCTGACGCAGTTATTCATTTTCTGGTATTAAAATAAATTAGGAAAATCCAGAAAATGATATAAACTTCTAAAATTCATAGAAATTCAAACGTAGCTCAGAATGAAATAATTTATATATGAAAAATTATCACAAAAATGCAAGGAATCCATTTATGCCAGTTCCATGCATGAAAAACCAACTTATACATGCTGTATAAGTGAAAACATAATATGGGCATTTTAAATGCTTCATTTTGAATTGCATTTTGAATCTTTGATTCAAATGGGCTTCAACCAACTCGGTAGCATCTTGCATTAGCCCAAACTCTAGGATTTGTACATGTCATGTTCATGCATCACATTGTTGCATTTGTTTGTGTATTGATTGCCGACACCGTTTCTTCTCGATAGGTTCCACTCCGAAAGGTGTTCCCGAGTACCTGTCAGAGGAGTAGTGCCCCTTCATTGATCTATCAGGCAAGCAACCCCCCTTGAGAATTTCGATAAAATCCCACTCTCTCGCTCCTTCTCCTTATACTGCATTAGGATAACAACGATTCAACCGCTACTTTCTGCTACGGTAGTTGAACCCATTCCTCTGCATGACCTGTCATTGCCATAGTAAATAGTTGAAACCCACTAGCATGAGTAGGATTTGCTTGAGCCTTGATGTGCCTACTCATCCATGCTTGTTTTATTTATGCCAGCTATGCTTAGAGTTGTGTCAGGTCTGATTCGTCGGGAATGAATTGGAGTGGTGAACATATCCTACTAATAAAAGCTAAGTGTGTGAACACGTTTTGGTAAAGGTAGCGATGAGAGGCCATGTAGGAGTACATGGTGGGTTGTCTCATTGGAACCATCCCTAAGCACTGAGTTCTATGTATGTTATCCAAGTGCAGTTACTACCACACATTGGGTTCCGGTTATCCGGCCCCTCTCGGCTTATTAATCTACTTGATCTCTGTCCAGGAGTTGCAACTAGTTTCTAGAGTTTGTAGGTAGTGCTAGTTGTCTACCAGGTGGTGTCCGATGGGACGGGCTTGGGACAGACTAGGCATCGTGGCACAGTGTACCAAGTGGCACCCGGATGGTGGGCTTGGGAACCCTGCAGACATCGTTTGGGGCCGTACTAGAGACTTCGGCTGGAACTCCTTGCGGATGGAACTCGAATAGGCGATAAACCTGGACGAGAGACTTGTGTGGTTAGTCAGGTCATGGCCGACACCCTCGCCCGGCTTCCGCTTGAAGGTTGCCGAGGTACATGACGTGTACAGGCTGATAAGTGGCCAGAGCGTGTGTGAAGAAGTACACCCCTGCTGGGTTAAAATTATCTATTCGAATAGCCGTTTTCCTCGGATATGGAAACTTGGAGGACTTATGTAGTACATAGACAACTTGAAGTGGATACTCTAAAATACGCAAGATAAGCCTGAGTGCTATGGATGGCCTTCTCATAGGGAGACAGGAACGGATCCATAGTGGAGTTTTGATATGGTGAATATGTGGACTCGTGTGCGTCTTCTCACCTCAAAGAAGTTTCTGATACTCGTAGTATAGGTTAGCCACTGAGTCAAAGCTGGCTTGCTGCTGTTAAAACTCCACCACCCCCTTTGTTGATAATGTTGCATATGTAGATAGTTCTGATGTAATACTTGTTGAGTACCTTTGTACTCACGTTTGCTTATTTATGTTTTGCAGTTGGTTACACTAGAGACATCGATGAGTAGCTGGTATCCCAGCTACGATCTTGTACCTTTGGGAGGGTCTTGTAGATAGTCAGTCTTCTCAGCCTTTTTCTTTTGTAGTTGTCTGTACTCAGACATGTAATGCTTCCGTTGTTTGTATGCTCTGAATGATGGGTCATGAGACCCCTGTTTGTATTGAATGCTATGTGGCTCTTCTGGGCCTTTATCTATATGAGATTGAATTATGTTGTGATGCCATGTTGTACATCACATACTTGCATGTTATGCGTACGTGTAACGTGTATTGCTATGTGTGGGATCCGACAATCTAGTTGTTTATCCTTGGTAGCCTCTCTTATGGGCAAATGTAGTCTAGTGCTTCCACTGAGCCTTGGTAGTCCGCTACAGCCCGGTTTACGGAGTCCTGTTAGCCCAGCACTACTGCTCCGGAACACTTAGACTGGCCGACATGTGATTCACTTCGTTCTTGTGTCTGTCCCTTCGGGGAAATGTCACGTGGAGACATCTGGAGTCCTGTTAGCCTGCTACAGCCTGGGTTCCCGGAGTCCTGTTAGCCCAGTTGCTAGAGCCCGAATTCATATGCTGTTGACCGACATGCTCGAGGTTGATTCATGTATGCATGTCCCTGTAAGTTAGTGCCACTTTGGGTTCACGACTAGTCAAGTCGGCCCGGGTTCTCTGTCATATGGATGTTAGCGACACTATCATATACGTGAGCCAAAAGGCGCAAACAGTCCCGGGCCTGGTAAGGTGGCACTCGTGGGGATACCGTGCCTGAGGCCGCAAAGTGATATGATGTGTTACATGCTACATCAGTGTGACTTAGGATTGGGGTCCCGACAATAGGCATCAAGATTAAACCAATATGATCAAAGCAAAATGAAACTTTATAACACAGATTAAGATTTAGTGGAAAACAGGGATAAACATGAGCATGAATAACATGTTGACATGTTGGAGGCATGAAACAAGCATGCTACAATGAAATATCTTATCAAACAAAAGCATGGCATTAAAGTACAGGTTAAACATGGCAAAACATGGTTACTAAGCATCTCCATATAACATCTAGATCAATGGCACTCATCAAGACAAGTAAGCAAGTCATAACAGATTCTCAGACTTTGTGAAAAACAAGTATGGCAGAAAACAGATTCATGATGCATACTTTGAGACAACAAAAGTATATGCTACAGGAATAGTTCATGGCATCAAAGGGCATGGCAAGCATTTACAGGTAGAGCACTACAAAACATGAACACTGAGCTACTACTAGAAATCACTAGAACATGCTCAAAACACCATGGCAATATTGCAAATGATAACAGATTCACAGACTTGGTGGAGCATGTGCATGTAGTTCAAATTTCAATTATGCACATAAATGCATTGAAAACTCAGTTAATGTATAAAAATGTCCAAACAAACCCCAAAAAGTTACAAAACTTCACACAACACTCCTGTTGTTCTATGTTGACACGAGAAAAAAAATTGAAAGCAATAAGAGGCAATGGATATCATTTCGTCCCCAAAGGTGGGACGTTCCCTACCAGAAACCATCATGCTTGTTGTGAGAAGCTTCGGTTTGTGAGAAGCATATACCCAAACCTGCCCCAAATGGGACAAACTTTGTACCACAGCATGTTGATGCCGCTCCATGATAGCATGCCAAGTTTCATGAATTTCAGACAAGTTTTGGATTTACTAGAATTTAAAAAACCAGGCATCTCAATGTTTTGCCGGCAATCAACGGTGCCCTGGTGTTTTAAATTCATTCCCATTTCTTGCATGGGACCTAAGCATGAACCCAAGGACACATATTTGTTTTTTCAACCAATTTATATGCACTGGAGCATGTGCGTGTAGTTGAAATTTGAATTATGCACATAAATGCATTGAAAACTTGGTTAATGCATAAAAATGTCCAAACGAACCCCAAAAAATCACAAAAATTCACACAACATGATGCGGAGCATCCTAAGGTCATCCCCATGGACCTACCATCGTCTCACGAAGTGCCAAGAGGACCTATGACTCGAGCTAGAGCTAGAGCTCTCAAGACCGAGGTGACTACTCTCCTTCGTGATATTACATATGATCCCCTCGAGACATGGCTACTACCTAAGTCCGAGATGTTGTGCATGATTAGGTACCAAGAGGACCCTCTCGAAGATGCACGTGAAGACGGACAAGCCGCCAAGTCCACGGATGAAGCGGAACGACGAAAGGAGAAGAAGGCAGCTCCAGGACCCGGACATCCGGCCCCGAGCCCGGACATCCGGTCGCTGGAGACATCAACTACAGCTGCACAGCCGCCAAGCATCTACAGGCCCCGGACATCCCGCCCCACTAGCCCGGACATCCGGCCCTTCCCGAGCTCCCAGAAATCCGGCCTCCCACCCAGATATCCGGACACCACCTATCCAAAGAGCAACAAGGTCAGTGCCTCTAGCCTGGACATCCGGCCACCCCATCCTGGACATCCGGCCCGTCGTGAAAGCCTGGACATCCGGCCCGACGCCCGGACGTCCGGCCTCCCCTGTCTGCGCACAGTGTAAGGACCCGAGGCCCGTGTACCCCTTCACCCACCTAGACTATATATACTCTTCGCCTACCTACATTTTAGGGTTAGTGTTGTGATAGCTTATTTCATAGATAGAGCCTCGCTCATCCATATTGGATCTACTCCTTGAGAGACACCGCGACCCCTCTACGGAGAAGATCCACCTAGGATTCAAGACCCCCTTTTGGGTGGCCCCATCAAGACCTCCTTATGGAGAAGACCGGTTACCATTTGTATCGCCCCTTGTTGATCGTGGATCATGTATCTTACTTTGTGTTCATTGTAACACCCCGGATGTAGCTTGCCATATTTGTAACTCTGACTCTTGCCATTTTCGGCTTTAAGTTATGAGATTCCCTTCGTGGTTGGATTTTGTCTTCATTTTGCATTTTGTTCATGTCATGCATTTCATATCATGTCATCATGTGCATCTCATTTGCATACGTGTTCACCTCATGCATCCGGTCATTTTCCCCGTTGTCCGTTTCGCAATCCGACAGTCTCACATGCACCCAGCGCACCCCTTTTCTCTCTTTTCGTGAGCGGGAGTTGAATGTTCTCAGAATGGGCCGAGATTTGTCAAGTGGCCTTGGTACACCACCGGTAGACCACCTGTCAAATTTCATTCCATTTGGAGGTCGTTTGATGCCCCAACGGTTAACCGGGTAACCACAAAAGCCTATTTGGATTGCAGCCCAACACCCCTTCAAAACAGCCCAATAACCCATCTAAACAACCTCCATGTTCTCCGCCATCGGATCGTGATCGTGTGGGCGAAAACCGCACCTCATTTGGACATTCCTACCTCCCTCTACCTATAAATATGTGAATCTCCCCCGAAGTTCGGGTCCAAACCCTAGTCTCCCTCCACCTCGTGCCCCCGGACACGTCTGTTTCAACCGGACGCGTCCGCGCCGCCGCCACCGATGAACGTGTCCCACCACGTGGCAGACCGCCACAACACACCGCCGCCGGCCCGCGAGCCCGCAGCAGGCCCGCCGAGCCCATCCGCCGCCGCCCCGCACCCGCATCGTCCCCGCGCGCCCGCGCCTCCTCCTCGCCGCCCGACGCCACCGTGCCCTCGCCGCGCTGTAGCAACCGCCCTCGTCGGTCGTCATCCAGCTCGCCGCCTCCCTGCTGCCCGAGGTCGCCGCCTCGCCGCCCGCACGTCCCCGCGCCCCTCGTCTCCATCTCCAGCCATATCCGGCCGCGGGAGGGCCACATCCGGCGACCCCGTCCACGCCGGCCGTCGTCCTCCTCTGCTCCGGTGAGATCCCGGCGAACTCCGGCGAACCGCGAACTATGTGCCAAACCGAACCCTAGATCTGTTCTGCGAGGTTGACCCCGAATTCCTCTAAGTCTTTTTCTCTGCAATGTTTTATGCCCCTGTTCACCATGCCACATCTTGGTGCACGTAGCTCTGATTCATGCATATGTTCTGTCAAAATGTTCGTCTCGTTGAGATATTCATGTTAGAAGCATTTCCATGCATGTTACTGTCCATTATGATGCCATTTTCATTGATGCAAGAGTGCTATAAAATGTTAACTGCTGGTGCTTGGAAGAACATGGTGATTTGTCATTTTTGTTGCATTTGATGTGTGCATCACATGAGCATGAGGTCTACATGTGTTTTGAACTACAACATGCCAACAGTACATGGGATTGTGTGAAGATTACCCCATGACTTAGAGGCATAGCCGCATGGTAGTTTTGTCACAAGAGGGGTAGTCTTCACACAATCCCATGTACTGAATAAGAAAGGGACAAAGAGTTAGCTTACAATCACCACTTCACACAATATATAAATAATTCATACATCATCCAAATACACTCATAGACCGACTACGGTCAAATCCGAATAAAAAGGAAGATAACCCCAAATGATAGATCCTCGATCGTCCCAACTTGGCTCCACTACTAATCATCAGGAAACGAAATGTAGTAACGACCTAGATCCTTGTTGAACTCCCACTTGAGTTCGGTAGCATCACCTGCACTGGTATCCTCGGCACCTGCAACTGTTTGGAAGTGTCCATGAGTCACGAGGACTCGGCAATCTCACACCCGTGAGATCAAGACTATTTAAGCTTATGGGTAGGAGAAGGTAGTGAGGTGGAGCTGCGGCAAGCACTAAGCATATATGGTGGCTAACATACGCAAATAAGAGCGAGAAGAGAAGCGACATAATAGTCGAGGAGCTAGAAGTGATCAAGAAGTGATCCTAAAACTACTTGCGTTCAAGCATAACACAAGACAGTGTTCACTTCCCAGACTCCGCCGGAAAGAGACCATCATGGCTACACACGCGGTTGATTCATTTTTAATTAAGTCAGCTGTCAAGTTCTCTACAACCGGATATTAACAAATTCCCATCTGTCACATAACCACGAGCATGGCTCTCGAAAGTTTATACCCTGCAGGAGTGTCCTAACATAGCCCATCACAAGCTCTCATGGTCAACGAAGGATATTCCTTCTCCCAGGAAGACCCAATCAGTCTCGAAATCCCGGTTACAAGACATTTCGTCAATGGTAAAACAAGACGAGCAAAGACACCCGATGTGCCGACGAATCCCGATAGGAGTCGCACGTATCTCGTTCTCAGGGCACACTGGATGGGCAAGACGTTGGGTTGGCATAGACCCTGGTTGCCCATGGGGCGTCGGACATCACCCAGTTTGGACCAACACTCAGAGGAGCACTGGCCCGGTGGTTTAAAATAAAGATGACCCTTGAGTCCGCAGAACCCAAAGGAAAAGGCTTAGGTGGCAAATGTTAAAACCAAGGTTGGGCCTTGCTGGAGGAGTTTTATTCAAAGCGAACTGTCAAGGGGTTCCCATAACACCCAACCGCGTAAGGAACGCAAAATCAAGGAACATAACACCGGTATGACGGAAACTAAGGCGGCAAGAGTGGAACAAAACAGCAGGCAAAAGGCCGAGCCTTCCACCCTTTACCAAGTATATAGATGCATTAAACAAAATAAGAGATAAAATGATATCCCAACATATCCATGTTCCAACATGGAATAAACTTCAACTTCACCTGCAACTAGCAACGCTATAAGAGGGGCCGAGCAAAAGCGGTAACATAGCCAAACAACGGTTTGCTAGGAAGGTGGGTTAGAGGCTTGACATGGCAATATGGGAGGTATGATATAGCAAGTGGTAGGTAGCGCAACATAGCGATAGAGCGAACAACTAGCAAGCAAAGATAGAAGTGATTTCGAGGGTATGGTCATCTTGCCTGCAAAGTTCTCAGAGTTGTCGAAAGCTTGATCCTCGTTAGCGTACTCAACAGGTTCCTCGGTCACGTACTCGTCTCCCGGATCTTATGAGTGTATTTGGATGATGTATGAATTATTTATGTATTGTGTGAAGTGGCGATTGTAAGCCAACTCTTTATCCCTTTCTTATTCAGTACATGGGATTGTTTGAAGATTACCCCTCTTACGACCAAATGACCATGCGGCTATGCCTCTAAGTCATGCCCCGACACGTGGGAGATATAGCCGCATTGTGGGTGGGACAAGTTGGTAATCAGTGCCATCCCCGACTTAGGAGCCCCCTGCTTGATCGAATCGCTAACGTTGTTGAGTCTAGAACAAAATGTTTTGAGTCTTAGGATTATATATATCGGGGAGTAGGATTCTTTTTACTCCTCAGTCCCTTTGTCGCTCTGGTGAGGCCTCCTGACGTAGAAGTTTTGACTCTCCTCTCCTGAAATTTCACAAAAAAAATTTAGGATCACGCGGGTATCTTGGAATCATTCCGATAGTCCTGTGACGAGAACATTGTTCTTGGTGCCTCCTGACATTTAGGGGTTGTGGCAGTGTCCCGGGGAGTTGAGCTCCGAGGTGTTGTCGTCACAATTTTATCGTTGCAGTTTTGGAATACCTGAGTTTGCCAACATCAAAAATCTCTTTTATGTAGTTGTTGGTGAGATAACCTCGACACCACCCAGTACTGGGGCGGGAGTTTGGGAGTATTACCATAACTCGTATAACGGATGCTTTTCGAAGGTTGAGGTACATGATTTCTAAAGGTTTCTTGGTTATGTGTTGAAGGATGGATACAGCTGGATGTAGGGATTGCTAGTTTTGGGTGAGATATTATGCTTCCCCTGTATCCCCAACACCTGATTGCATAACCAGAAAGTTTCGGGAGTTTTATAGGTTGGAATTCAAGTAGCTCTAGTATTTCTTCCCGCATACATTTGGTTTGTGATTGGGTAATCCTTACCACATGTTTGTTCATATTCGTACCTTGTTGCTTTATTCATCTACCTTAATCTAAGTGTCTTCTCAACTTAATGGAAGTGTGATGATTTACTTTGGAATTCATTCGTTCATCCTTGTTCGAATGTTTATTGTGAAGACTATATGTTGCTTTTTCTATCCGTTTGATTCAGCTTCAATATCTGTCTATCAAGATTCTAACGGATGTCACCCTCTTTAGGATGGCTCCTCCAACGCGTCAGAATCCGGACTGCAATGATGGGGATCAATCGAACCCTCCGCCACCACCTCCACCTCCGGAGGCATGGAAAGTTGTCATGGCAGCCACCAATGCCAACACTCAGATGCTTTTGCAACTCTTGCAAGAGTGCAACCGAGGTCAAGGCAACCAAGGAAATCAAGGCCAAGGCAACAATCAGCCTCATTTTGCTACCCTCAACCAGTTCCTTGCAAACCAGCCAAAGTCTTTCAGCAAATGTGTCGAGGCCAGAGACGCCGACGATTAGCTCATGGACATCTGCAAGCATTTTGAATGTAGCAATGTCAGGCCTGAGGACTTTGTCAAGTTTGCTTCGTTTCAACTAAAGGACCAAGCTGCTGAGTGGTTTCAACAATACAGAGATTCCAGAGGAGGTCATGTGATTACCTGGGATGATTTCCGCCGAGACTTCAAAGTTCATCACATTCCACCAAGTGTTGCTGAGAGCAAGCGTGAGGAGTTCTGCAATCTCCAGCAAGGCAGCATGTCCGTGTACCAATACAATATCCAGTTTCAGAAACTTGCTCGCTTCGCTAAACAAGATGTTCCTGATGAAAAGAGTATGATCTATCAATTCAGAGGTGGCCTCAGAGAAGATCTGCAGTTAGCTCTCGTTCTTCTTGAGCCGACTAAGTTTGATCAATTCTATAACATGGCACTAAAGCAAGAAGCTGCTCAGCTCAAGTGTGAGGCTTCTAAGAAGAGAGTCAGGGATGCAGTTCAGTCTTCTTCTTCATCACAAGTGGCAGCTAAACAATAGAAGTTCTGGTTGCCTCCTCCTCCGTTTCGTCAGCCCTACCAGCAGAAGAGCAAAGGTGGCCATGGATCTTCCCCCCCCCCCAACCCAGGCTATTAGAACAAATCTCAGTCTCAAACTCCAAGGTCAAGTGCTCCTTATCATTGTCCGCTCTCAGAGGTTACTTGCAACAAGTGTCAGCAGAAAGGGCACTATGCAAACAAGTGCTTCAACCAAAGGCGCCTTCCGCCTCCTCCTCCTGTGAGATCTTCCAGCAATGCAGTGGTCAAGCATAATTCCAAGTCTTCAAGGGTGAACATGATGAACGCAGCTCATGCAGAGGATTCTTCAGAAGTGATCATGGATAATCTTCCAGTTAATGATATTCCTGCGAAAGTCTTATTTGATACTGGTGCATCTATCTCATTCATATCAAAGCCTTTTGCATCCATGCACGATTTGCATACTATCGATTTGCCTAAGCCAATAGCGGTTTCCTCTCCGGGTTTGTTCTTGAACACCAAAATGATGGCTCCGGATGTTTCCATCAAGATGGGAAACTATAAATTTCTGTCTTCTCTAATGGTCCTTGGTGACTCGGATATTGATCTAATTCTCGGCATGGAATGGCTTTCTAAGCACAAGGCTCAGCTTGATTGTGCTGCCAGGGAGATTCAATTGACACACTCTTCTGATGATGTGATCATCTATGCCGCTCATGACGAAACCATTTGACTGTTTTCTCTCAATGAGAAGCACGAATTGAATGCCATCTCTCAGGTTCCAGTCGTTTGTGAATACCAAGACGTCTTTCTAGAAGAGCTTCCGGGAATGCCTCCTCATCGGCCAATTGAATTCGTTATTGATCTTGAGCCTGGCACGGAACCAGTTTGCAAGCATCCTTACAAGCTTGGACCAGAGGAGTTAAAGGAATTGAAGAAACAACTCAATGAACAAGAGCGTATGGGTATGATCAGACCGAGTTCATCTCCATGGAGTTGTGGTGTTCTTTTTGTCCGGAAGAAGGATGGAACGGCCGACTCTGCGTCGACTACCGTCCATTGAAAAAGAAGACTATAAAGAACAAGTGTCCACTTCCCAACATCAATGAGCTATTTGAGCAACTTAAGGGTGCCAAAGTATTCTCCAAGCTTGACCTCCATATGGGTTATCATCCGATTCGCATTCGTGAAGAATATATCCCCAAGACAGCATTCAGAACAAGCTATGGTTCTTATGAATATAATGTCATGTCTTTCGGCCTTGCCAATGCTCCTCCAACGTTCTCTCGCATGATGAACTTCATCTTCAACCCTTACACAAATGATTTTGTCCTGGTGTATCTCGATGATATCTTGGTCTTCTCCAAGAATAAGGAGGATCATGCCAAGCATTTGAGATTAGTGCTCGACAAGCTTAGAGAGCATCAATTCTATGCGAAGTTTTCCAAGTGTGAGTCTGGCGTGATGAGGTTCTTTACCTTGGTCATATCATCTCCACCAAGGGCATCGCTGTTAATCCCGAGAAGGTGTCTGCAATTATGAACTGGGAACCTCCTAAGAATGTCAAGCAGCTCTGCAGTTTTCTTGGACTTGCAAGCTATTGTCGAAGATTCGTTGAGAATTTCTCTATGATTGCAAATCCTCTTTCCAACCTCCTCCAGAAGCATGTCAAGTACGTCTGGACACCTGAGTGTGACATTGCTTTCAACACCCTCAAAGAGAAGCTAGTCATAGCTCCTGGCTTGACTCCTCCTGATGAATCCAAGCCATTTGAAGTTTTTTGTGATGCTTACTTGCAAGGTCTCGGCGCTGTGTTAATGTAACACCCCGGATGTAATTTACCTATTATGTACTCCAACTCTTGCCGTTTCCGGTGCTATGTTATTTTGTTTCCTCGGGTTGGGTTTTTGTCTCCGTGTGTTGTTGTCATTGTCATGCATCTCATATCATGTCATCATGTGCATTGCATTTGCATACGTGTTCGTCTCATGCATCCGAGCATTTTCCCCGTTGTCCGTTTTGCATTCCGGCGCTCCTATCTCCTCCGGTGGTCCTTTCTACCTTCCTTTCATGTGTGGAGGTTAAACATTTCCGAATTGGACCTAGAATTTCCAAGCGGCCTTGGTTTACTACTGGTAGACCGCCTGTCAAGTTTCGTACCATTTGGACTTCGTTTGATGCTCCAACGGTTAACCGAGGGACCGAGAAGGCCTCGTGTGTGTTGCAGCCCAACACCCTTCCATTTTGGTCCAAAACACACCAAAACCCTCTCCATCATCTAGAGCGTTTGATCACGATCACGTGGCCGAAAACCACACCTCATTTGGACTCTCCTAACTCCTCCTATGTCTATAAATAGCACCCCCTCCGAAATCCACAGGTTCTTCTCCCCCGAAACCCTAGATCCATCTTCCCCGCGCTGCCAGACGCGTCTGAACCGGGCCGGACATGTCCGACTTGCCCCTCCGCCGCCACGTGTCCGCCTCCCATTCGGTGCCGCCCCAAGCCCACATCGCTGCCGCTCCGGCCCGCCCGGCCCGCGTTGAGCCCCTCCGGCCCAGATCTCCGCCGCCGCCGCCCGTCACCTTCGTCCTCCCGCGCGGCGAGCCGCCCTCCTCGTCGCCTCGCGCCCGGCCACCGCAGGCGCCATCGCCGGCGAACTCCGGCCCGGCCGCACCTCGCCGGGCCTTGCCTCCTCGTCGCCCCACGCCGCCGAAGACCTCCGCAGCCACTCCCCGCCGTCGCCGGCGACTCCTCCAACCAGATCCGGGCAGGAGCCGGCCGGATCCCCCGTTTCCTCGCTGACCCCGGCCACCACCGCCTCACCGGACTGCGTGCGCCGCCGCCTCGGTTCGCGGATCCAACAAACCCTAGATCCGGATCGGTTTTGGAGGTTGTTTTTTTGTCTAAGTCCTCGTCCCTGTTCTTTTTTTAAGCATATTTCATCATGCCGTAACTTTCAATCCATAGCTCGGTTTTGCACGTATAGCATATCAAAATGTTCGCCTCAGAGAGTACATCATTTCATCTCATTGCATCATTTTCATTTGAGCTCATCTTGATGCCCGAAATGCTGTTGGAAGAGAGCTATTTGAGTTAATTGTCAGATCTGCTGCACCAAATAGCTATTTGTCATTTTTGCCATGTTTAATGTGTGCATGATATGATCCTGAGCTCTACATGAGTTTTGTTATATGCTTTGCCATCCTTACAGAGGTGCTATCCATGTATTTTTGTGATATGTGTGGTGACTAGCACAAGCTTGCAAAGTCCTTGATCTGTTTTTATCAATATGCCATATGTTCATGTTGTTACCTAGTGATCCGTGCCCCTTTTGAGGATGATCAGTAAGGATGGTTTGTTAATATTGTGGTGCTCTATCCATCCATGTCCTTGTTTGCAATTATGGAGCAGCCTAGCTTGAGTCAATCGAGCTCTACTTTTGCTATTTCGTGAATCCTGGCAGATTGTCTACGTGTTAGCGATTTCGCCGAGGATGTTGTTGTTGATCCGTGCATGCTATGTTGTTGTTCTTGCCATGTCTGGCTTATATAATATGTATTATTGATGGGTGAATGCTTAGATTGTCATGCCTTGCTCTGTAGTGAGTGCATCGAGCTCGTAAACATGCCTACTCGTTAACAGATTTGCATGCTCCAGTTTTTCTCTAAGTCTGAGATCTGATTATGTTTTTGCCATGTTCACATGCTTGCAATTGTATTTTCTGATCCCTTTTGGCTCAAGGTCACTAAGGGACTTTTATTAAGCTCTTTGAGTAGCTTCATGCCATGCTTTAATTTGCCATTTTAAGCTCCTGTAGCATATAGTTTTCATGCTCCAAAGTGTGCTACCTGATCTGAAATTGCACTTTTAAGTCTGATACATGTTTACCAATTGCACTTTTGCCATGTTAAGTCTAATACCTGTTTACCAATTGCACTATTGCCATGCTTGTTTGAACCTGTTAATGGATGAATTGGCCATAGCTCATTGTTCATCTTTTGTCAAGCATCATGAGTAGATACCTGACATGTATTTTTTTGCAATGCTTGATTGCTGTAGCATAATTATCTTGATGCATTTATATGGCTACTTGCTGTATATCGCAGACCGGTGCCATATTTGTTTTGCTTGCCATTTCCAAACCGTGCATCCGATTCCGGTGATCTTTATATCGATTTCAACCGAAATCACCTCACCTTTCTAGTGGCACACTTGGATTTCCAAGTTGAGTCTAGGTTCCATCATTCCTTGCCAAATCTTGCATATGCATCACATATTGCATCCCGCATAGCATACCATGTTTGCATCATATTGTTTGAGCTTTGCACATGGTTGATTGTGTTCCTCTTGCTTGTTTTCTTGTTTGGGTAGAGCCGGGAGACGAGTTCACTAACGAGGAGCCCGCTGAGTTTGCTTTCGAGGATCCAGTCAACTCTGACAACTTTGCAGGCAAGATGATCATACCCTCGAAATCACTTCTATCTTTGCTTGCTAGATGCTCGCTCTTTTGCTATGCCTATGCTACGATGCCTACCACTTGCTTCTCATGCCTCCCAAATTTCCATGTCAAACCTCTAACCCACTATGTCCTAGCAAACCGTTGATTGGCTATGTTACCGCTTTGCTCAGCCCCTCTTATAGCGTTGCTAGTTGCAGGTGAAGATTGGAGATCGTTCCTTGTTGGAACATTGTTTATTTGTTGGGATATCATTATATTATCTTGTTATCTTAATGCATCTATATACTTGGTAAAGGGTGGAAGGCTCGGCCTTTTGCCTAGTGTTTTGTTCCACTCTTGCCGCCCTAGTTTCCGTCATATTGGTGTTATGTTCCCAGATTTTGCGTTCCTTACGCGGTTGGGTAATAATGGGAACCCCTTGACAGTTCGCCTTGAATAAAACTCCTCCAGCAATGCCCAACCTTGGTGTTACCATTTACCACCTAGCCTCTTTTTCCCTTGGGTTTCCGGAGCCTGAGGGTCATCTTATTTTAAACCCCCCCGGGCCAGTGCTCCTCTGAGTGTTGGACCAAACTAGAGTCCTGTGCAGTGCCCCCTCGGGGAAACTCGAGGTTTGGTTTTAGTTGTATGAAGTGCTCATCTGAGTGTGCCCTGAGAACGAGATATGTGCAGCTCCTATCGGGATTTGTCGGCACATTCGGGCGGTGTTGTTGGATTTGTTTTAACTTGTCGAAGTTGTCTTGTAGAACCGGGATACCGAGTCTGATCGGAATGTCTCGGGAGAAGGTATATCCTTCATTGACCGTGAGAGCTTGTCATGGGCTAAGTTGGGACTCCCCTGCAGGGATTTGAACTTTCGAAAGCCGTGCCCGCGGTTATGGGCAGATGGGAATTTGTTAATGTCCGGTTGTAGATAACTTGAACCTTAACTTAATTAAAATGAATCAACCGCGTGTGTAACCGTGATGGTCTCTTCTCAGCGGAGTCCGGGAAGTGAACACGGTGTTGGAGTAATGCTTGTCGTAGGTTGTTCTATTGTTATTCGTTCGTGCTTTGCCTTCTCTTCTCGCTCTCTTTTGCGAACAGTTTAGCCACCATATATGCTAGTCGCTTGCTGCAGCTCCACATATTACCTTGCCTTACCTATAAGCTTAAATAGTCTTGATCGGGAGGGTGCGAGATTGCTGAGTCCCCGTGACTCACAGATTACTTCCAAACCAGATGCAGGGCCCGATGACTCCGTTCCAGATGATGCGCTTGAGCTCAAGTGGGAGTTCGATGAAGACTCACGCCGTTACTATGTGTCTTTCCCTGACGATCAGTAGTGGTGCCCAGTTGGGGCGATCAGGACCATGTTGCATGTTGGGGTTGATCTTTTATTTTGGTACCGTAGTCAGACCATGAGTGTGGATGATGTAATGCTATTTACGTACTTTGTGTGACGTGGCGAGTGTAAGCCAACTATGTACCTTTCCCCTTATTATCTATTTACATGGGTTGTTGTGAAGATTACCTTACTTGTGACATTGCTTTCAATGCGGTTATGCCTCTAAGTCGTGCTTCGACACGTAGGAGATATAGCCGCATCGAGGGCGTTACAGTTAATGCAAGAGAAGAAAGTTATGGCTTATACCTCTCGTGAGTTGAAGCCCAACGAAAGGAACTACCCCACTCACAATCTTGAGTTGGCGGCAGTTGTCCATGCATTATTAACGTGGAGACATCTCTTGTTGGGAAGGAAAGTTGACATCTTCATAGATCATAAGATCCTCAAGTACATCTTCACTTAACCCAACCTCAACCTTAGGCAGACTCGATGGGTCGAAATGATTCAAGAATACAATCCGATTATTGAATATACTCCAGGCAAGGCCAATGTCATTGCAGATGATTTGAGCAGGAAGGCTTACTACAACAGCTTAATTCTCAAGCCCTTCCAACCGGACCTTTGTGAAGCTTTTCGCAAACTGAACCTCCAAGTTGTTCCTCAAGGCTTTCTTGCCAACCTTCTAGTCTCTCCTACTTTGGAAGATCAAATTCGTGAGGCAGAACTTCTTGATACCATGGTGAAGAAGGTGAAACATGGGATTGCCAAGAGCCAACCCAAATACAAGTGCTATCGCATTGATGACAAAGACACTCTATTCTTCGAGGACCGAATTGTGGTTCCTAAAGGTGATCTAAGGAAAGTCATAATGAATGAGGCGCACAATTCCCTTATATCCATTCATCCTAGAAGTATGAAGATGTACCATGACCTCAAGCAGTCGTATTGGTGGACTCGAATGAAGCGAGAAATTGCTCAATTCGTGAACGAATGTGATGTCTGCCGAAGGGTGAAAGCAGAACACCAACGACTGCTGGTGTCCTCCAACCTCTTGCTATTCTAGAATGGAAGTTTGACCATATCGAGATGGACTTCGTGACTGGATTTCCCAAGTCCAAGCGTGGGAATGATGCTATCTTCGTTGTCATCAAGAAGCTTACTAAAGTGGCTCATTTCCTTCCAATCAAAGAATCTATCACAATAGCTCAGTTGGTAGAGCTATACACCTCCAGGATTGTCTCCTTGCATGGTATTCCACAGTTGATATCTTCAGATCATGGAAGCATTTTCACCTCCAAGTTCTGGGACTCCTTCCAGAAGGCCATGGGCACCAACATTTGCTTCAGCACAGCTTTCCATCCTCAAACAAGTGGCCAAGTCGAGCGAGTAAATCAAATCCTGAAGATAAGCTCAGGGCTTGTGTCATTTCTTTCGGTATGAAGTGGGAAGATTGTCTTCCATATGCCGAGTTCTCCTACAACAACAACTTCCAAGCGAGTTCGGGCAAGGCCCCATTCGAAATTCTCTATGGCAGAAAGTGCCCTACTCCTTTCAATTGGTCAGAGACTGGTGAACGCCAACTTCTTGGCAACGACTTAATCACAGAAGCTGAAGAAATGTGTGAAGTCATCCATGAAAATCTCAAAGCCGTGCAATCGCGCCATAAAAGTTACTATGATAGCAAGCACCGTGACTTGGCTTTCGAGATCGGAGACCATGTCTACCTCCGCGTCTCTCCGATGAAAGGCACTCGTCGCTTCGGTGTCGAAGGGAAGCTTGCCCCAAGATATGTGGGTCCTTTCAAGATCATTGGCCAAAGAGGCGACCTCGCCTATCAACTTGAGCTTCCGTCCAACTTCGCAAATGTGCACGATGTGTTTCATGTGTCACAACTTCGCAAGTGCTTCAAGACTCCTAGGTGCACTATCAACTTCGAAGAGATTGACCTCCAAGAAGATTTGTCTTATCATGAGCATCCCGTTGCAATTCTTGAAGAAACCGAGCGTAAGACTCGTGTGTTGTTGTCGTTGTCATGCATCTTATATCATGTCATCATGTGCATTGCATTTGCATACGTGTTTGTCTCATGCATCCGAGCATTTTCCCCGTTGTCCGTTTTGCATTCCGGCGCTCCTATCTCCTCCGGTGGTCCTTTCTACCTTCCTTTCGTGTGTGGGGGTTAAACATTTCCGGATTGGACCGAGACTTGCCAAGCGGCCTTGGTTTACTACTGGTAGACTGCCTGTCAAGTTTCGTACCATTTGGACTTCGTTTGATGCTCCAACGGTTAACTGAGGGACCGAGAAGGCCTCGTGTGTGTTGCAGCCCAACACCCTTCCATTTTGGTCCAAAACCCACCAAAACCCTCTCCATCATCTAGAGCATTCAATCACGATCGCGTGGCCGAAAACCGCACCTCATTTGGACTCTCCTAACTCCTCCTATGTTTATAAATAGCACCCCCTCCAAAATCCACGGGTTCTTCTCCCCCGAAACCCTAGATCCATCTTCCCCACGCTGCCGGACACGTCCAAACCGGGCCGGACGTGTCCGACTTGCCCCTCCGCCGCCACGTGTCCGCCTCCCATTCGGCGCCGCCCCGCGCCCACATCGCCGCCGCTCCGGCCCGCCCGGCCCGCGTTGGGCCCCCGCGGCCCAGATCTCCGCCGCCGCCGCCCGTCACCTTCGTCCTCCCGCGCGGCGAGCCGCCCTAATCGTTCCCTCGCGCCCGGCCACCGCAGGCGCCATCGCCGGCGAACTCCGGCCCGGCCGCACCTCGCCGGGCCTTGCCTCCTCGTCGCCCCGCGCCGCCGAAGACCTCCGCCGCCACTCCCCGCCATCGCCGGCGACTCCTCCAACCAGATCCGGGCAGGAGCCGGCCGGATCAGCCGTTTCCTCGCCGACCCCGGCCACCACCGCTTCACTGGAGTGCGTGCGCCGCCGCCTCGATTCACGGACCCAACAAACCCTAGATCCGGATCGGTTTCGGAGGTTGTTTTTTTGTCTAAGTCCTCGTCCCTGTTCTTTTTTTAAGCATATTTCATCATGCCGTAACTTTGCATCCATAGCTCGGTTTTGCGCATATAGCATATCAAAATGTTCACCTCAGAGAGTACATCATTTCATCTCATTTCATCATTTTCATTTGAGCTCATCTTGATGCATGAAATGCTGTTGCAAGAGAGCTATTTGAGTTAATTGTCAGATCTGCTGCACCAAATAGCTATTTGTCATTTTTGCCACGTTTAATGTGTGCATGATATGCTCCTGAGCTCTACATGAGTTTTGTTATATGCTTTGCCATCCTTACAGAGGTGCTATCCATGTATTTTTGTGATATGTGTGGTGACTAGCACAAGTTTGCAAAGTCCTTGATCTGTTTTTATCAATATGCCATATGTTCATGTTGTTTCCTAGTGATCCGTGCCCCTTTTGAGGATGATCAGTAAGGATGATTTGTTAATATTGTGGTGCTCTATCCATCCATGTCCTTGTTTGAAATTATGGAGCAGCCTAGCTTGAGTCAATCGAGCTCTACTTTTGCTATTTCGTGAATCCTGACAGATTGTCTATGTGTTAGCGATTTCGCCGAGGATGTTGTTGTTGATCCGTGCATGCTATGTTGTTGTTCTTGCCATGTCTGGCTTATATAATATGTATTATTGATGGGTGAATGCTTAGATTGTCATGCCTTGCTCTGTAGTGAGTGCATCAAGCTCGTAAACATGCCTACTCGTTAACAGATTTGCATGCTCCAGTTTTTCTCTAAGTCTGAGATCTGATTATGTTTTTGCCATGTTCACATGCTTGCAATTGTATTTTCTGATCCCTTTTGGCTCAAGGTCACTAAGGGACTTTTGTTAAGCTCTTTGAGTAGCTTCATGCCATGCTTTACTTTGCCATGTTAAGCTCCTGTAGCATATAGTTTTCATGCTCCAAAGTGTGCTACCTGATCTGAAATTGCACTTTTAAGTCTGATACATGTTTACCAATTGCACTTTTGCCATGTTAAGTCTAATACATGTTTACCAATTGCACTTTTGCCATGCTTGTTTGAACCTATTAATGGATGAATTGGCCGTAGCTCAGTGTTCATCTTTTGTCAAGCATCATGAGTAGATCCCTGCCATGTATTTTGTTGCAATGTTTGAGTGCTATAGAATAATTGTCTTGATGCATTTAGATGACTACTTGCTGCATATCGCAGACCGGTGCCATATTTGTTTTGCTTGCCATTTCCAAACCGTGCATCCGATTCCGGTGATCTTTATATCGATTTTAACCGAAATCACCTCACCTTTCCAGTGGCACACTTCGATTTCCAAGTTGAGGCTAGGTTCAATCATTCCTTGCCAAATCTTGCATATGCATCAGATATCGCATCCCGCATAGCATACCATGTTTGCATCATATTGTTTGAGCTTTGCACGTGGTTGATTGTGTTCCTCTTGCTTGTTTTATTGTTTGGGTAGAGCCGGGAGACGAGTTCACTAACGAGGAGCCCGTTGAGTTTGCTTTCGAGGATCCAGTCAACTCTGAAAACTTTGCAGGCAAGATGATCATACCCTCGAAATCACTTCTATCTTTGCTTGCTAGATGCTCGCTCTTTTGCTATGCCTATGCTACGATGCCTACCACTTGCTTATCATGCCTCCCAAATTGCCATATCAAACCTCTAACCCACTAGGTCCTAGCAAACCGTTGATTGGCTATGTTACCGCTTTGCTCAGCCCCTCTTATACCGTTGCTAGTTGCAGGTGAAGATTGGAGATCGTTCCTTGTTGGAACATTGTTTATTTGTTGGGATATCATTATATTATCTTGTTATCTTAATGCATCTATATACTTGGTAAAGGGTGGAAGGCTCGGCCTTTTGCCTAGTGTTTTGTTCCACTCTTGCCGCCCTAGTTTCCGTCATATCGGTGTTATGTTCCCGGATTTTGCGTTCCTTACGCGGTTGGGTAATAATGGGAACCCCTTGACAGTTCGCCTTGAATAAAACTCCTCCAGCAATGCCCAACCTTGGTGTTACCATTTTCCACCTAGCCTCTTTTTCCCTTGGGTTTCCGGAGCCTGAGGGTCATCTTATTTTAAACCCCCCCGGGCCAGTGCTCCTCTGAGTGTTGGACCAAACTAGAGTCCTGTGCAGCGCCCCCTCGGGGAAACTCGAGGTTTGGTTTTAGTTGTATGAAGCGCTCATTTGAGTGTTCCCTAAGAACGAGATATGTGCAGCTCCTATCGGGATTTGTCGGCACATTCGGGCGGTGTTGTTGGATTTGTTTTAACTTGTCGAAGTTGTCTTGTAGAACCGGGATACCGAGTCTGATCGGAATGTCTCGGGGAGAAGGTATATCCTTCGTTGACCATGAGAGCTTGTCATGGGCTAAGTTGGGACTCCCCTGCAGGGATTTGAACTTTCGAAAGCCATGCCCGCGGTTATGGGCAGATGGGAATTTGTTAATGTCCGGTTGTAGATAACTTGAACCTTAACTTAATTAAAATGAATCAACCGCGTGTGTAACCGTGATGGTCTCTTCTCGGCGGAGTCCGGGAAGTGAACACGGTGTTGGAGTAATGCTTGCCGTAGGTTGTTCTATAGTTATTCGTTCGTGCTTTGCCTTCTCTTCTCGCTCTCTTTTGCGAACAGGTTAGCCACCATATATGCTAGTCGCTTGCTGCAGCTCCACATATTACCTTGCCTTACCTATAAGCTTAAATAGTCTTGATCGCGAGGGTGCGAGATTGCTGAGTCCCTGTGACTCACAGATTACTTCCAAACCAGATGCAGGGCCCAATGACTCCGTTCCAGATGATGCGCTTGAGCTCAAGTGGGAGTTCGACGAAGACTCACGCCGTTACTATGTGTCTTTCCCTGATGATCAGTAGTGATGCCCAGTTGGGGCGATCGGGACCATGTCGCATGTTGGGGTTGATCTTTTATTTTGGTACCGTAGTCGGACCATGAGTGTATTGGATGATGTAATGCTATTTATGTACTTTGTGTGACGTGGCGAGTGTAAGCCAACTATGTACCTTTCCCCTTATTATCTATTTACATGGGTTGTTGTGAAGATTACCTTACTTGCGACATTGTTTTCAATGCGGTTATGCCTCTAAGTCGTGCTTCGACACGTAGGAGATATAACCACATCGAGGGCGTAACAAGTTGGTAATCAGAGCCTTCCCCGACCTTAGGATCCCCGTTGCTTGATCGAATTAGCTGACGGGTTGAGTCTAGAAAAATGTTTTGAGTCTTTAGGAATTATATATCGGAGAGTTTAGGAATTCTTTTTACTTCCCAGTCCCTTCATCTCTCTGGTAAGGCATCCTGACGTAGATTTTTGACTCTTCTCTTCTCAAATTTCACTAAATTTTTTTAGGATCACGCGGGTATCTTGGAATCGTTCCGATGGTTTTGTGACGAAAACATTGTTCTTGGTGCCTCCTGTCATTTAGGGGTTGTGGCAGTGTCCCGGGGAGTTGAGCTCCGAGGTGTTGTCATCACAATTTTATCGTTGCAGTTCTGGAATACCTGAGTTTAGTTCGCCGACATCGAAAATCTCTTTTATGCAGTTGTTGGTGAGATAACCTCGACGCCACCTAGTACTAGGGCGGGAGTTCGGGAGTATTGCCATAACTTTTATAACGTATGCTTTTCGAAGGTTGAGGTAGACGATTTCTGAAGTTTTTCTCGGTTATGTGTTGAAGGATGGATACAGCTGGATGTAGGATTTGCTAGATTTGGGTGAGATATTATGCTTCCCCTGTATCCCCAACACCTGATTGCATAACCGGAAAGGTTCGGGAGTTTCATAGGTGGGAATTCTTGTAGCTCTAGCTCTTCATCCACGGATGTTTGGTTTGAGATTGGGTGATCTTTACCAAGTATTCGTTCTTGCTCCGTACCTTGTTGATTTTATTCCTCTACCTAAATTCTAAGTGTCTTATCAATTTATGGAGATGTGACCATTTGAATTGGAATGCATTCGTTCATTTTGTTCGGATGTGAATACTATATGTTGCAATTTCATCCCGTTGGATTCAGCTTCAATATTTGCAATCAATGTGCTAATGGATGTCAACCTCTTCAGGATGGCTCCTCCAACGCGCACGACTCCGAATCCTGATCCGCCACCACCACCTCCGCCTCCGGAGGCATGGCAAGCTGTGATGGCCGCTACCAATGCAAACATGCAGTTGATCATGCAAATTCTTCAAGAGCGCAACCAAGCGAACCAAGGCAACCAAGGCAACAATCAGAATCACTTTGCTACACTCAACCAGTTCCTTGCTAACCAGCCAAAGACTGTCAGCAATTGTGTTGAGGCAACTGACGCTGATGATTGGCTCGTGGAATTGTGCAAGCATTTCGAGTGCACTAACGTCAGGCCTGAGGACTTTGTCAAGTTCGCTTCCTTCCAACTCAAAGACCAAGTTGCAGAATGGTTTCAGTAGTACAAAGATTCCAGAGGAGGCCGTGAAATTACCTGGGATGAATTCCGTCAAGACTTCAAAGCTCATCATATTCCTCAGAACGTGGTTGAAAGCAAGCGTGAGGAATTCCGCAACCTAAAGCAAGGCTCTATGTCTGTCTATGATTACAACAAGTTGTTTCAGAAGCTCGCCCGCTTTGCTAAGCAAGATATCCCTGACGAGAAGAGCATGATATACCAGTTCAGGTGTGGTCTCAGAGAAGAAATCCAGCTAGCTCTTGTTCTCTTTGAGCCCAGGAGGTACGATGAGTTCTACAACATGGCATTGAAGCAAGAGGCTGCTCAACTGAAGTGTGATGCTTCCAAGAAGCGAGTCAGAGATGCTACTCCTTCTTCCTCTACTCAAGTGGCTAAGCAGCAGAAGTATTGGCTTCCTCCTCCTCCGTTCCGTCAGCCGTATCAACAGAAGAGCAAAGGTGGCAGTGGATCTTCCCACCCACCCAACCCTGGCTTTCAGAACAAGACTTCGTCTCAAGCTCCAAGATCGAGTGCTCCGTATCACCGTCCGCTTTCAGAGGTCACGTGCAACAAGTGCCAATAGAAGGGTCACTATGCCAACAAATGCTTCAATCAGAGACATCTCCCTCCTCCTCCTCCTGTGAGATCGGCAAGTACAGCTGTGGTCAAGCATAACCCCAAGTACGCCAAGGTCAACATGGTGAATGCAGCTCAGGCAGAGGACTCGTCAGATGTCATCATGGGTAACCTTCCTGTTAACGATATTCCTGCAAGAGTTCTTTTTGACACTGGTGCATCGCATTGTTTCATTTCCAAACCTTTTGCATCAAAGTATGACTGCGATTATCCGTATCTGCAAAGTTCCTTGCAAATCGTGTCACCGGGCAAGAAAATGACAGCTAATACCTGCGTCCCAGATGTTACTATCACGTTGGGCGACTACAAATTTCTAGCTTCTCCTATTGTTCTGGGTGACTCAAATATTGATCTTATTCTCGGAATGGATTGGCTTTCTAAGCACATGGCGCAGCTTGATTGTGCCGCCAGGCAGATTCAATTGACTCATTCGTCTGAGGATGTAATTGTCTTTGCCGCTCGGGATGATACCATCCGTCTATTTTCTCTCAATGAGAAGGGTGAACTCGATGCCATCTCTCAAATTCCAGTCGTTTGCGAATATCAAGACATCTTTCCAAAAGAGCTTCCAGGAATGCCTCCGCACCGGCCAGTTGAATTCGTCATCGATCTTGATCCTGGCACGGAACCGGTTTGCAAATGTCCTTATAAGCTCGGACCTGAAGAGTTGAAGGAGCTGAAGAAGCAACTTGATATTCAAGAGCGAATGGGTCTCATCCGACCTAGTTCCTCTCTGTGGGGTTGTGGAGTACTTTTTGTGAAGAAGAAGGATGGAACGGACCGACTTTGCGTTGACTACCGTCCATTGAACAAGAAGACTATCAAGAACAAGTACCCACTTCCCAACATCAACGAGCTGTTTGAACAACTCAAAGGTGCTCAAGTATTCTCCAATCTTGATCTCCGTATGGGTTATCATCAGATTCGAATCCGTGAGCAAGATATTCCCAAGACGGCTTTTAGAACAAGCTATGGTTCATATGAATACACTATCATGTCTTTTGGCCTCGTCAACGCTCCTCCGACTTTCTCTCGCATGATGAACTTCATCTTCAACGCCTACACAAATGACTTTGTTTTGGTCTATCTCGACGACATTCTGGTCTTTTCGAAGAACAAGGAAGATCATGCCAAGCACTTGCGTTTGGTGCTCGATAAGCTCAGGGATCATCAGTTCTACGCCAAGTTCTCAAAGTGCGAGTTTTGGCTCGATGAGGTTCTATATCTTGGGCATATCATCTCTGCCAAGGGCATTGCGGTGAATCCTGAGAAGGTGTGTGCAATTGTGAATTGGGAACCACCTCAGAATGTCAAGAAACTCTGTAGCTTCCTTGGTCTCGCAAGCTACTGCCGAAGGTTCGTTGAGAACTTTTCAAAGATCATGAAGCCTCTTTCAAACCTTCTCCAGAAGCACGTCAAGTAGGTTTGGTCTCCGGAATGTGACATCGCTTTCAACACTTTGAAAGAGAAATTAGTCACTGCTCCAGTTCCGACTCCTCCTGATGAATCCAAACCGTTCAAGGTCTTCTGCGATGCCTCTCTTCAAGGTCTTGGTGCAGTGTTGATGCAAGAGAAGAAAGTTGTGGCTTATACCTCTCGCCAGTTGAAGCCCAATGAGAAGAACTACCCCACTCATGACCTCGAGTTGGCGGCAGTTGTGCATGCTCTTTTGACTTGGAGACATCTCTTATTGCGAAGAAAAGTGGACATTTTCACTGACCATAAGAGCCTCAAGTACATCTTCACTCAGCCTAATCTCAACCTCAGGCAGACTCGTTGGGTCGAAATGATTCAAGAGTATAACCCGAGTATCGAATATACTCCAGGCAAGGCCAATGTGATTGCTGAAGCTTTGAGCAGGAAGGCTTATTGCAACAGTCTGATTATCAAGCCTTACCAACCCGAGCTTTGTGAAGCTTTCCGCAAACTCAATCTGCAAGTTGTTCCTCAAGGTTTCCTCGCCAACCTTCAAGTCTCTCCTACTTTGGAAGATCAGATTCGCGAGGCTCAACTTCTTGATGCTATGGTGAAGAAGGTGAAGATTGCGATTGCCAAGAGTCAACCCAAATACAAGTGCTAGCGCCTTGATGACAAGGATACTCTCTTCTTCGAGGATCGTATTGCTGTGCCCAAAGGTGACCTTCGTAAAGTTATCATGAACGAGGCTCACAATTCACTCCTCTCCATCCACCCTGGGAGTACGAAGATGTATCAGGACCTCAAGCAGGCTTATTGGTGGACTCGAATGAAGCGAGAGATTGCTAAGTTCGTGAATGAATGTGATGTCTGCAGAAGAGTGAAGGCAGAACACCAAAGGCCAGCTGGTCTCCTCCAACCTCTTGCCATTCCAGAATGGAAGTTTGACCACATTGAGATGGACTTCGTGACCGGGTTTCCAAAGTCCAAGCGTGGCAATGATGCTATATTCGTTGTCATTGACAAACTTACTAAAGTGGCTCACTTTCTGCCTATCAAAGAGTCTATCACTGCAGCTCAATTGGCGGAGCTGTATACCTCTCGGATTGTCTCTCTGCACGGCATTCCATAGGTGATCTCTTCAGACCGTGGCAGCATCTTTACCTCCAAGTTTTGGGATTCTTTTCAGAAGGCCATGGGCACCAACATCCGCTTCAGCACAGCTTTCCATCCTCAAACTAGCGGTCAAGTCAAGCGTGTCAATCAGATTCTTGAAGATATGCTCAGGGCTTGCGTTATCTCCTTTGGTATGAAGTGGGAAGATTGTCTTCCATATGCCGAATTCTCCTACAACAACAGTTTTCAAGCAAGTTCGGGCAAGGCCCATTCGAAATTATGTATGGCAGGAAGTGCCATACTCCTCTTAACAGGTCAGAAAACGGTGAACATCAACTTCTTGGAAATGACTTAATCACAGAGGAAGAGGAAATGTGCAAAGTCATTCGATATAACCTCAAAGCAGCGCAATCGCGCCAGAAGAGCTACTATGATAGTAAGCACCATGATTTGGCTTTCGAGATCGGAGACCATGTTTACCTCTGTGTCTCTCCAATGAAAGGTACTCGTCACTTCGGTATCAAAGGGAAGCTTTCCCCTAGATACGTGGGTCCTTTCAAAATCGTCATCAAGAGAGGCGATGTCGCCTATCAACTCGAGCTTCCTTCAAACTTTGCGAATGTGCACGACGTGTTCCATGTCTCTCAGCTCCGCAAGTGCTTCAAGACCCCTGACCGCACCGTCAACTACGAAGACATTGATCTCCAAGAAGATCTCTCTTATCATGAGCACCCCGTTTCTATTCTTGAAGAGACTGAACGCAAGACTCGCAATAAGTCAATCAAATTCCTCAAATTCAAGTGGTCACACCATTCCGACCGTGAAGCCACCTGGGAACGCGAGGATCACCTCCGTTCCGAGTACCCGGCGTTCTTCCAGTCCTAGATCTCGGGACGAGATCCTTTCGTAGTGGTGGAGTGTTGTAACACCCCGGATGTAATTTACCTATTATGTACTCCAACTCTTGCCGTTTCCGGCGCTAAGTTATTTTATTTCCTCGGGTTCGGGTTTTTGTCTCCGTGTGTTGTTGTCGTTGTCATGCATCTCATATCATGTCATCATGTGCATTGCATTTTCATACGTGTTTGTCTCATGCATCCGAGCATTTTCCCCGTTGTCCGTTTTGCATTCCGGCGCTCCTATCTCCTCCGGTGGTCCTTTCTACCTTCCTTTCGTGTGTGGGGGTTAAACATTTCCGGATTGGACCAAGACTTGCCAAGCGGCCTTGGTTTACTACCGGTAGACCGCCCGTCATGTTTCGTACCATTTGGACTTCATTTGATGCTCCAACGGTTAACCGAGGGACCGAGAAGGCCTCGTGTGTGTTGCAGCCCAACACCCTTCCATTTTGGTCCAAAACCCACCAAAACCCTCTCCATCATCTAGAGCATTCGATCACGACCGCGTGGCCGAAAACCGCACCTCATTTGGACTCTCCTAACTCCTCCTATGTCTATAAATAGCACCCCCTCCAAAATCCACGGGTTCTTCTCCCCCGAAACCCTAGATCCATCTTCCCCACGCTGCCGGACACGTCCAAACCGGGCCGGACGTGTCCGACTTGCCCCTCCGCCGCCACGTGTCCGCCTCCCATTCGGCGCCGCCCCACGCCCACATCGCCGCCGCTCCGGCCCGCCCGGCCCGCGTTGGGCCCCCGCGGCCCAGATCTCCGCCGCCGCCGCCGCCCGTCACCTTCGTCCTCCCGCGCGGCGAGCCGCCCTCCTCGTTGCCTCGCGCCCGGCCACCGCAGGCACCATCGCCGGCGAACTCCGGCCCGACCGCACCTCGCCGGGCCTTGCCTCCTCGTCGCCCCGCGCCGCCGAAGACCTCCGCCGCCACTCCCCGCCGTCGCCGGCGACTCCTCCAACCAGATCCGGGCAGGAGCCGGCCGGATCCGCCGTTTCCTCGCCGACCCCGGCCACCACCGCTTCACTGGAGTGCGTGCGCCGCCGCCTCGGTTCGTGGACCCAACAAACCCTAGATCCGGATCGGTTTCGGAGGTTGTTTTTTGTCTAAGTCCTCGTCCCTGTTCTTTTTTTAAGCATATTTCATTATGCCGTAACTTTCCTTCCATAGCTCCGTTTTGCGTGTATAACATATCAAAATGTTCGTCTAAGAGAGTACATCATTTCATCTCATTGAATCATTTTCATTTGAGCTCATCTTGATGCCCTAAATGTTGTTGGAAGAGAGCTATTTGAGTTAATTGTCAGATCTGCTGCACCAAATAGCTATTTGTCATTTTTGCCATGTTTAATGTGTGCATGATATGCTCCTGAGCTCTACATGAGTTTTGTTATATGCTTTGCCATCTTTACAGAGGTGCTATCCATGTATTTTTGTGACATGTGTGGTGACTAGCACAAGCTTGCAAAGTAGTGCATTCGTTAATGCTGATTTCAGGGACTTAGAATTTCTCCAAGTCTTTGATCTGTTTTTATCAATATGCCATATTTTCATGTTGTTTCCTAGTGATTCGTGCCCCTTTTGAGGATGATCAGTAAGGATGATTTGTTAATCTTGTGGTGTTCTATCCATCAATGTCCTTGTTTGCAATTATGGAGCAGCCTAGCTTGAGTCAATCGAGCTCTACTTTTGCTATCTCGTGAATCCTGGCAGATTGTCTACTTGTTAGCGATTTTGCCGAGGATGTTGTTGTTGATCTGTGCATGCTATGTTGTTGTTCTTGCCATTTATGGATTATATAATATGTATTCTTGATGGGTGAATGATTAGATTGTCATGCCTTTCTCTGTAGTGAGTGCATCGAGCTCGTAAACATGCCTACTCGTTAACAGATTTGCATGCTCCAGTTTTTCTCTAAGTCTGAGATCTGATTATGTTTTTGCCATGTTCACATGCTTGCAATTGTATTTTCTGATCCCTTTTGGCTCAAGGTCACTAAGGGACTTTTGTTAAGCTCTTTGAGTAGCTTCATGCCATGCTTTACCTTGCCATGTTAAGCTCTTTAGCATATAGTTTTCATGCTCCAAAATATGCTACCTGATCTGAATTCCAGGCTTGTGTTAATTGCACTAAGTCTGATACATGTTTACCAATTGCACTATTGCCATGCTTGTTTGAACCTGTTAATGGATGAATTGGCCGTAGCTCATAGTTCATCTTTTGTCAAGCATCATGAGTAGATACCTGACATGTATTTTTTTGCAATGCTTGATTGTTGTAGCATAATTATCTTGATGCATTTATATGGCTACTTGCTGTATATCGCAGACCGGTGCCATATTTGTTTTGCTTGCCATTTCCAAACCGTGCATCCGATTCCGGTGATCTTTATATCGATTTCAACCGAAATCACCTCACCTTTCCAGTGGCAAACTTGGATTTCCATGTTGAGGCTAGGTTCAATCATTCCTTGCCAAATCTTGCATATGCATCACATATCGCATCCCGCATAGCATACCATGTTTGCATCATATTGTTTGAGCTTTGCACGTGGTTGATTGTGTTCCTCTTGCTTGTTTTCTTGTTTGGGTAGAGCCGGGAGACGAGTTCACTAACGAGGAGCCCGTTGAGTTTGCTTTCGAGGATCCAGTCAACTCTGACAACTTTGCAGGCAAGATGATCATACCCTCGAAATCACTTCTATCTTTGCTTGCTAGATGCTCGCTCTTTTGCTATGCCTATGCTACGATGCCTACCACTTGCTTATCATGCCTCCCAAATTGCCATGTCAAACCTCTAACCCACTATGTCCTAGCAAACCGTTGATTGTCTATGTTACCGCTTTGCTCAGCCCCTCTTATAGCATTGCTAGTTGTAGGTGAAGATTGGAGATCGTTCCTTGTTGGAACATTGTTTATTTGTTGGGATATCATTATATTATCTTGTTATCTTAATGCATTTATATACTTGGTAAAGGGTGGAAGGCTCGGCCTTTTTCCTAGTGTTTTGTTCCACTCTTGCCGCCCTAGTTTCCGTCATATCGGTGTTATGTTCCCGGATTTTGCGTTCCTTACGCGGTTGGGTAATAATGGGAACCCCTTGACAGTTCGCCTTGAATAAAACTCCTCCAGCAATGCCCAACCTTGGTGTTACCATTTGCCACCTAGCCTCTTTTTCCCTTGGGTTTCCGGAGCCTGAGGGTCATCTTATTTTAAACCCCCCCGGGCCAGTGCTCCTCTGAGTGTTGGACCAAACTAGAGTCCTGTGCAGCGCCCCCTCGGGGAAACTCGAGGTTTGGTTTTAGTTGTATGAAGCGCTCATTTGAGTGTGCCCTGAGAACGAGATATGTGCAGCTCCTATCAGGATTTGTCGGCACATTCGGGCGGTGTTGTTGGATTTGTTTTAACTTGTCGAAGTTGTCTTGTAGAACCGGGATACCGAGTCTGATCGGAATGTCTCGGGAGAAGGTATATCCTTCGTTGACCGTGAGAGCTTCTCATGGGCTAAGTTGGGACTCCCCTGCAGGGATTTGAACTTTCGAAAGCCGTGCCTGCGGTTATGGGCAGATGGGAATTTGTTAATGTCCGGTTGTAGATAACTTGAACCTTAACTTAATTAAAATGAATCAACCACGTGTGTAACCGTGATGGTCTCTTCTCGGCGGAGTCCGGGAAGTGAACACGGTGTTGGAGTAATGGTTGTCGTAGGTTTTTCTATAGTTACTCGTTCATGCTTTGCCTTCTCTTCTCGCTCTCTTTTGCGAACAGGTTAGCCACCATATATGCTAGTCGCTTGCTGCAGCTCCACATATTACCTTGCCTTACCTATAAGCTTAAATAGTCTTGATCGCGAGGGTGCGAGATTGCTGAGTCCCCGTGACTCACAGATTACTTCCAAACCAGATGCCGGGCCTGATGACTCCGTTCCAGATGATGCGCTTGAGCTCAAGTGGGAGTTCGATGAAGACTCACGCCGTTACTATGTGTCTTTCCCTGACGATCAGTAGTGGTGCCCAGTTGGGGCGATCGGGACCATGTCGCATGTTGGGGTTGATCTTTTATTTTGGTACCATAGTCGGACCATGAGTGTATTGGATGATGTAATGCTATTTATGTACTTTGTGTGATGTGGCGAGTGTAAGCCAACTATGTACCTTTCCCCTTATTATCTATTTACATGGGTTGTTGTGAAGATTACCTTACTTGTGACATTGCTTTCAATGCGGTTATGCCTCTAAGTCGTGCTTCGACACGTAGGAGATATAACCGCATCGAGGGCGTTACTGTTAATGCAAGAGAAGAAAGTTGTGGCTTATACCTCGCGTGAGTTGAAGCCCAACGAAAGGAACTACCCCACTCACAATCTTGACTTGGCGGCAGTTGTCCATGCATTATTAACGTGGAGACATCTCTCGTTGGGAAGGAAAGTTGACATCTTCATAGATCATAAGATCCTCAAGTACATCTTCACTTAACCCAACCTCAACCTCAGGCAGACTCGATGGGTCAAAATGATTCAAGAATACAATCCGATTATTGAATATACTCCAGGCAAGGCCAATGTCATTGCAGATGATTTGAGCAGGAAGGCTTACTACAACAGCTTAATTCTCAAGCCCTTCCAACCGGACCTTTGTGAAGCTTTTCGCAAACTGAACCTCCAAGTTGTTCCTCAAGGCTTTCTTGCCAACCTTCTAGTATCTCCTACTTTGGAAGATCAAATTCGTGAGGCAGAACTTCTTGATACCATGGTGAAGAAGGTGAAACATGGGATTTCCAAGAGCCAACCCAAATACAAGTGCTATCGCATTGATGACAAAGACACTCTATTCTTCGAGGACCGAATTGTGGTTCCTAAAGGTGATCTAAGGAAAGTCATAATGAATGAGGCGCACAATTCCCTTATATCCATTCATCCTAGAAGTATGAAGATGTACCATGACCTCAAGCAGTCGTATTGGTGGACTCGAATGAAGCGAGAAATTGCTCAATTCGTGAACGAATGTGATGTCTGCCGAAGGGTGAAAGCAGAACACCAACGACTACTGGTCTCCTCCAACCTCTTGCTATTCTAGAATGGAAGTTTGACCATATCGAGATGGACTTCGTGACTAGATTTCCCAAGTCCAAGCGTGGGAATGATGCTATCTTCTTTGTCATCGAGAAGCTTACTAAAGTGGCTCATTTCCTTCCAATCAAAGAATCTATCACAACAGCTCAGTTGGTAGAGCTATACACCTCCAGGATTGTCTCCTTGCATGGTATTCCACAGTTGATATCTTCAGATCATGGAAGCATTTTCACCTCCAAGTTCTGGGACTCCTTCCAGAAGGCCATGGGCACCAACATTTGCTTCAGCATAGCTTTCCATCCTCAAACAAGTGTCCAAGTCGAGCGAGTAAATCAAATCCTGAAGATAGGCTCAGGGCTTGTGTCATTTCTTTCGGTATGAAGTGGGAAGATTGTCTTCCATATGCCGAGTTCTCCTACAACAACAGCTTCCATGCGAGTTCGGGCAAGGCCCCATTCGAAATTATCTATGGCAGAAAGTGCCATACTCCTCTCAATTGGTCAGAGACTGGTGAACGCCAACTTCTTGGCAACGACTTAATCACAGAAGCTGAAGAAATGTGTGAAGTCATCCGTGAAAATCTCAAAGCCGCGCAATCACGCCAGAAAAGTTACTATGATAGCAAGCACCGTGACTTGGCTTTCGAGATCGGAGACCATGTCTACCTCCGCGTCTCTCCGATGAAAGGCACTCGTCGCTTCGGTGTCGAAGGGAAGCTTGCCCCAAGATATGTGGGTCCTATCAAGATCTTTGGCCAAAGAGGCGACCTCGCCTATCAATTTGAGCTTCCGTCCAACTTCGCAAATGTGCATGATGTGTTTCACGTGTCACAACTTCGCAAGTGCTTCAAGACTCCTGAGTGCACTATCAACTTCGAAGAGATTGACCTCCAAGAAGATTTGTCTTATCATGAGCATCGCGTTGCAATTCTTGAAGAAACCGAGCGTAAGACTCGCGACAAGTCAATCAAATTCCTAAAAGTGAAATGGTCACACCATTCCGATCGAGAAGCCACCTGGGAACGTGAGGATCACCTCCGTTCTGAATATCTGGAGTTCTTTCAGTCCTAGATCTCGGGACGAGATCCTCTTGTAGTGCTGGAGTGTTGTAACACCCCGGATGTAACTTGCCATATTTCTAACTCCGACTCTTCCCATTTTCGGCTTTAAGTTATGAGATTCCCTTCATGGTTAGGTTTTGTCTTCGTTTTGACTTTTGTTGATGTCATGCATTTCATATCATGTCATCATGTGCATCTCATTTGCATACGTGTTCGTCTCATGCATCCGGTCATTTTCCCCGTTATCCGTTTCGCAATACGACACTCCCACATGCACCCGACACACCCCTTTTGTCTCTTTTCGTGAGCGGGAGTTGAACGTTCTCGGAATGGGTCGATATTTGTCAAGTAGCCTTGGTACACCACCGGTAGACCGCCTGTCAAATTTCGTTCCATTTGGAGGCCGTTTGATGCCCCAACGGTTAACCGGGTAACCGCAAAAGCCTCTTTGGATTGCAGCCCAACACCCATTCAAAACAGCCCAATAACCATCTAAACCACCTCCATGTTCTCCGCCGTCGGATCACGATCGTGTGGGCGAAAACCGCACCTCATTTGGACATTCCTACCTCACTCTACCTATAAATATGTGCATCTCCCCCGAAATTCGGGTCCAAACCCTAGTCTCCCTCCACCTCGTGCCCCCGGACATGTCCATTTTGGCCAGACGCATCCGTGCCACCGCCACCGATGAACCACGTCCTGCCATGTGGCAGACCGCCACCGCGCACCACCGCTGGCCCACGAGCCCGCAACGGGCCCACCGAGCCCATCCGCCGCCACCCCGCACCCGCATCGCCCCGTGCGCGCCTACGCCTCCTCCTCGTCACGCTGCCGCAACCGCCCTCGTCAGTCATCGTCCAGCTCGCCGCCTCCCCGCCGCCCGAGGTCTCCGCCTCGCCGCCCGCACGTCCCCGCCCCTCTTCTCCGTCTCCGGCCAGATCCGGCCGCGGGACAGCCAGATCCGGCGACCCTGTCCACATCGGCCGTCGTCCTCCTCCGCTCTGGTGAGATCCCGGCGAACCTCGAACTGCGTGCCACACCGAACCCTAGATCTGTTCTGCGAGGTTGACCCCGAATTCCTAAGTCTTTTTCTCTGCAATGTTTTATTCCCCTGTTCATCATGCCACATCTTGGTGCATGTAGCTCCGATTCATGCATATGTTATGTCAAAATGTTCGTCTCATTGAGCTCTTCATGTTAGAAGCATTTCCATGCATGTTACTGTCCATTATGATGCCATTTTCATCGATGCAAGAGTGCTATAAAATGTTAGCTGCTGGTGCTTAGCAGAACATGGTGATTTGTCATTTTTGTTGAATTTGACATGTGCATCAGATGAGCATGAGGTCTACATGTGTTTTGAACTAAAACATGCTTTCTTTACAGGGATGCAACTCTTGTATTTTTGTGATCTATGTGGTCACTAGCACAAGCATGCAAATTAGGCTCCGTGATGTTGCTGTTTTCAGGGACTTAGGATTTTGCCAAGTCCTTTTCCTACTGTTATTTTGATGCCATGTAAACTTGATGCTACCATGAGATCCATGCTTATTTGGAGACTTAAGTAAGGATGTTTTGAACATGTAGTTATGTTCTATCCATTCATGCCCCTTTTTACAATTATGGAGTGCTCTAGCATGTCATTTGCTTGCTCTACTTTTGCTATAAAATGTTCCTCGCAGATTGTTAACATGTTAATCAAAATTGCCATGTGTTTTGCTAGTGATCCATGCATCCTATTAACTTTCTCTTGCCATGGTTATCTTCATGAACATGTCATCTTGCTATTGGTATGCTTATGTTGTCATTTAATGCTTTGTGGGGAGTGGCATGAGATCACAAAGTTGCTATCACAAATCTGTTTATGCCATGCTCTGTTCTTTCTTCTAAGTCTAAAACTGTTAATAAAAGTGGCTATGTTTACATGGGTGCCATCATATCTTCTCTGCCTTTTTGGCTCATGTTCACTAAGGGACTTTTGTTCTATGCTTTTAGTAGAATCATGTCATGCCTTTGTTTTCTATGATATGTTCCTGTAGCATGTTGTTTGCTAGATCTAAACAGTGCTTCCTGATGTTGTTTTTGACATATTAGTATTTTCACCAAGTCTGTGAAGCTGATATGTTTTGCACTTCTGTCATGCTTGTTTGAACCTGTTCTAGTGTGATTTATCCATAGCTCACTGTTCATGTTTTGTCAAGCATCTCTTGTACATCACTGCCATATGATTTTTGCTATGTTTGAGTGTAGTAGATTAGTTTCTTGTTGCATTCTAAGTGCAATCGTGCTGTTAATTGCAGTTTTGCGTCATTCTTGTTTTGCTTGCCATTTGCAAACCGTGCATCTGTTTCTGGTGATCCTTATATTGATTTCTACCGAAATCATCTCATGTTTCTAGAGGAATACTTGGTTTGCCAAGTTGATGCTTTTATCATTCTTTCCCTTCCGGAGCACGCATATGCATTGCATATCATATCTTGCATATCATGCCATGTATTGCACCATGTTGCTTGTGCATTGCATCGTGATTGATTGTTGTTCCATTACTTGTGTTCTTGCTTTGGGTAAAGCCGAGAGACGAGTATGTGACCGAGGAACCTGTTGAGTATGCTAACGAGGATCAAGCTTTCGACAACTCTGAGAACTTTGCAGGCAAGATGACCATACCCTCGAAATCACTTCTATCTTTGCTTGCTAGTTGTTTGCTCTATCTCTATGTCACGCTACCTACCACTTGCTATATCATGCCTCCCATATTTCCATGTCAAGCCTCTAACCCACCTTCCTAGCAAACTGTTGTTTGGCTATGTTACCACTTTTACTCAGCCCCTCTTATAATGTTGCTAGTTGCAGGTGAAGTTGAAGTTTGTTCCATGTTGGAACATGGATATGTTGGGATATCATTTTATCTCTTATTTAATTTAATGCATCTATATACTTGGTAAAGGGTGGAAGGCTCGGCCTTTTTACTGGTGTTTTGTTCCACTCTTGCCGCCTTAGTTTTCGTCATACCGGTGTTATGTTCCTTGATTTTCGTTCCTTACGCGGTTGGGTGTTATGGGAACCCCTTGACAGTTCGCTTTGAATAAAACTCCTCCAGCAAGGCCCAACCTTGGTTTTAACATTTTCCACCTAAGCCTTTTGCCTTGGGTTCCGTGGACTCAAGGGACATCTTTATTTTAAACCCTCGGGCCAGTGCTCCTCTGAGTGTTGGTCCAAACTGGGCGATGTCCGGCGCCCCCTGGGCAACCAGGGTCTATGCCAACCCGACGTCTTGCCCATCCGGTGTGCCCTGAGAACGAGATACATGTGACTCCTATCGGGATTTGTCGGCACATCGGGTGGCTTTGCTGGTCTTGTTTTACCATTGTCAAAATGTCTTGTAACCGGGATTCTTAGACTGATCGGGTCTTCCCGGGAGAAGGAATATCCTTCGTTGACCGTGAGAGCTTGTGATGGGCTAAGTTGGGACACCCCTGCAGGGTATAAACTTTCGAGAGTCGTGCCCACGGTTATGTGGCAGATGGGAATTTGTTAATATCCGGTTGTAGAGAACTGACACTTGACTTAATTAAAAATGAATCAATCGCATGTGTAGCCGTGATGGTCTCTTTCCGGTGGAGTCCGGGAAGTGAACACGGTCTTGTGTTATGCTTGAACGTAAGTAGTTTCAGGATCACTTCTTATTCACTTCTAGCTCCACGACCATTGCGTTGCTTCTCTTCTCGCTCTTATTTGTGTATGTTAGCCACCATATATGCTTAGTGCTTGCCGCAACTCCACCTCACTACCTTCTCCTACCCATAAGCTTAAATAGTCTTGATCTCGCGGGTGTGAGATTGCTGAGTCCTCGTGACTCATGGATACTTCCAAAAAGTTGCAGGTGCCGAGGATACCAGTGCAGGTGATGCTACCGAACTCAAGTGGGAGTTCGACAAGGATCTGGGTCGTTACTACGCTTCGTTTCCTGATGATCAGTAGTGGAGCCCAGTTGGGACGATCGGGCATCTAGAATTTGGCGTTATCTTCCTTTTTATTCGGACCGTAGTCGGTCTATGAGTGTATTTGGATGATGTATGGATTATTTATGTATTGTGTGAAGTGGCGATTGTAAGCCAACTCTTTATCCCTTTCTTATTCAGTACATGGGATTGTGTGAATATTACCCCTCTTCCGACAAAACTACCATGCGGCTATGCCTGTAAGTCGTGCCTCGACACATGGGAGATATAGACACATTGTGGGTGTTACATTCATGGATCTAGCATATGTGTTACTATATCTTGTTGGTTTGAGTGATTCTCTCATGTTTCCCCTCGTGTTGTTCATGTTCTTCGCGGGATCCGCTCATTCCGTGAAAGATCGGCCATCTAGGGTTCCACCCTACATCATCTTCGTATCTAGAGCCACGTTGATCACGATTTCGTAGCCCCCCATTGTGTTTCTAGCCTTGTTTTGTTGATTTTGTTCCCTAATTCGAAAATTCCCCACAAAAATAGCCGCCAATTTTTTTTGTGATTTTTTGGTGAGACGAAGTTTTGTTGGATTTGATCCGCGGATCTCGTGTGTTGCAGGTAGATCTAGCTTTCCATCCTCTTTCCCCCAATTTCCATCCACAAATTTCCCCTAATTTTGCCCTGATTTGCCGCCTTCCAGGCGGAGTTCGTCCGCGGATCCAGAGCCCAGACATCTGGCCCGACAGCCCGGACATCCGGTCACCAAGCCCGGACATCCAGCCCCTGGCAGCATCACTTCCATCCACTGCCCGTTTCCCGTCCATATTTCGCCAAATTTTGTTCCGGTGCCCACATACACTTCCGCATACCACTGCCACTTCCGCATAGCACCACCATATACCACATACACCACCATCGCTTACCACTACCAACTTCGACAATTTTGTTACGCTTTGCTTTCAGGATTTGAGTTGCGGTTCTGTGTCCTATTTTGTTTTGGCTATTTAGGTACGGTTCGACATCAACATCACCGCTGCTCATCTTCGCCATGGACGCGTCATCGAAAACAACCACTCCACCATATTGACACCATACCGTAAGCACGAACGGTAAACTCATCTTGGTATAGTGATACATCATTCTTGCCATTACATTGATAGCCATCATAGCCTTACTCTTTTGCATCGTTTACCCATCTAGACTAGCCTTTGAGTATTGCCGGCAACGTGACTTGTGCACATTAGTGATCATACTTCCCATAGCATACATATATCATTGGTGCATATCTTGGTATCATCTCTTGTGTCACAAGGTTGTCATCGCATACACAATTGCTATCTTGGTTCGTGAAGCATTGCATGAGAAAAGAGCTCAAACAAAAAAGAGCCAAACAAGCTTTTAAGCAAAAGGGAAAGATAAGCAAAGAGCTTTTAAGCAAGAACCATAGCATCATACAACATTAAGATTGTCATACTAGATCATCTTGGCTCATATCATCGAAATACCATACATAGAGCATACTTGGGATAGAAGTTGTTGCATTTTTTCTTAGTAGGCTGTGCACAAGTCTTCGTATCCGCCTATTGTGTAATCATGCTAGCGTCTCTCTAGTGTTGTGCAACAAGAGCATTTTCGTGGATTCCACATTTTCGGCTCATCCTTGGTTGCACGACCCCACTTATCTCTTTGCGTGTGTGTTTTCGTGTACCTTATTTTGCTTGGTCTAATTGTTGCATTGCAAACTTGTGAATATTTTCCAACATTATTGAAGCTCACTAACAATTGCATCAAATTTTGTTCCACCATCCTAACCAAGCTCCACCATAAGCTTTTACTTGTGTAGGTGTGAGAAACCGACAAGAATTGGTACCAATTGTGTTATTTTCTTGTTCCACATTGGAGTGATCTTTGATCCATCTTCAACATCGGTCAAGGTACATTTGGTATAAGTTCTTCTCCTTCTCCCACTCACATATTTATTTGGAATGATGGATAGGCCAAGTAATTCTACCAACCCACTCTTCATCGGGCAAGACGACGACATGAACTCCTACGTCACAAAGAGCCACCTCTTTGGTGCACAACATGCTTTGCATCAAGAGCAACAAGCAATGAGTGAACGCATCGACAACCTCACCACTGACTAGCAACTTTCCGAGCAACACACAAGAGACTATTTCGACCACAATCTTGACGACCACAAGCAAGAGAACAATGCAAGAATGGACGAGATTCGTGCTTTGTTGCTCAACCGCTCTTCTTCCACTTCGTCCTCATCAAGACGGAGCCGCTCAAGTCGACACTCCGACTACACCATCTCCGGCTCAAGTACACCGAGATCGAATACTCTTAGTCGTGCCGCAACCCTCTACACGACAACAACTCGCAAGAACAATGCCATCGTCAAAACCAAGCTACCTTTGCGCAAGCACAAGAATGGCAACGACAACGCCAAGACAAAGAGGAAGAGCGAGTGCGTCTACACCAAGAAGCACAAGATGTTGAGGCACAATGTCAAGAGCAACAATTGCGAGAAGCTCAAGCACTTGAGGCGCAATAAGCCCTCCGAGAATCTAGTCGAGCTGTAGCCAACCGAGGCCGACAAGCTCATGAACATCAATAGGCACTTCGCGAAGAAGTTCAAGAACGATTATATCAAGATCACGTGCAACGTCAAGCTCAACATGTTCCTCCACAAGCTCACCAAGAACATCAAGTTCAACAAGAACAAGAAGACAATGGAAATCCTCCACGGCAAGAGCAAGTTGTGAGAGACGATCCTCCTCGACAAGGACGTCATCATCCCTGACCCGAACACAATGAAGAGCAACACTATGGAAAGCTAAAGTTCACAATGCCCAAGTTCAATGGAAGCAATGATCCCGAAGAGTACCCTTCATGGCCATTGAAGGTCGACAAAATCTTCTGCTTTCACAACTATGAAGAAGAGAAGAAGATAGCGATGGCACCCCTTGAGTTCCAAGACTACGTCTTCGTTTGGTGGGAACAAGTCATTGAGCGCTGAGAGGCAAAAGGTGAACCACCCATCACTACTTAGGCGCAAATGAAGGATGTCATGAGAGCATGCTTTGTGCCTACCTACTACAACTGCGACCTCTTCAAGAAACTCCAACTACTCAAGCAAGGAACCAAGAGCATTGAAGAGTACTACAAGGAAATGGAGATTGCAATGATATGAGCCAATGTCACGGAAGATGATGAGCAAACTATGGCATGTTTCTTGAATGGACTCAATCATCCCATCAAGAAGATCGCCGACTTCCAACCATACTCGAACCTCATCGAGCTAGTGCATCAAGCTACCAAAGCGGAACGTCAAGTACAAGATGACTTCAAGTATGCCAAATTCTCATCCAAGTCATATGGTTTCTCCAACACCCAAGCTTCAATGACTCCAACACCTTCTACATCAACCAAGCCTTCTACAAGCAACAACGACAAGTCGAGTTACAAGAAAACTTCTACAAATCCAAGTCATCCTCCTACAACAAGAAACTTCAAGCCGCTTCATCATCATCTACCCCAACCGATGAGACCGTCAAGACAAGTTCCTTCAAATGCTTCACATGCGGAGGCCGAGGCCACAAGTCCTTTGAGTGTACCAACAAGAGAAATATGATCTTCAATGACGATGGTACATATGACTCCATGAGTGAAGGAGAAACGGAAGCACTTGAGCAAATGAGAGCGAGAAGAGAAGCAAAGCACGGTCGAGAAACTATAAGTGATCAAGAAGTGATCCTGAAACTACCTACGTTCAAGCATAACACAAGAACCTTGTTCACTTCTGGGACTCCGCCGAGAAGAGACCGTCACGGCTACACACGCGGTTGATGCATTTTAATTAAGTTAAGTGTCAAGTTCTCTACAACCGGATATTAACAAATTCCCATCTGTCCATAACCGCGGGCACGGCTTTCGAAAGTTCAAACCCTATAGGGGTGTCCCAACTTGGCCCATCACAATCTCTCACGGTCAATGAAGGATATTCCTTCTCCCAGGAAGACCCGATCAGACTCGGAATCCTGGTTACAAGACATTTCGACAATGGTAAAACAAGACCAGCAAAGCCGCCCGGATGTGCCGACAAATCCCGATAGGAGCTGCACATATCTCTTTCTCAGGGCACACCGGATGAGCCACACGTCGGGTTGGCATAGACCCTGGTTGCCCAGGGGGCGCCAGACATCGCTCAGGTTGGACCTACACTTAGAGAAGCACTGGTCCAGGGGGGTTAAAATAAAGATGACCCTCGGGCTCCGGAAACCCAAGGGAAAAAGGCTAGGTGAGGCAAATGTAAAACCAAGGTTGGGCCTTGCTGGAGGAGTTTTATTCAAAGTGAACTGTCAAGGGGTTCCCATAACACCCAACCGCGTAAGGAACACAAAATCAAGGAACATAACACCGGTATGACGGAAACTAGTGCGGCAAGAGTGGAAAAAAACACTAGGCATAAGGCCGAGCCTTCCACCCTTTACCAGGTATATATGTGCATTAAAGTAAATAAGATATAATAATGATGTCTCAACAAATCCATGTTTCGAACATGGAACAAACTTCAACTTCACCTGCAACTAGCAACACTATAAGAGGGGCTGAGAAAAGCGGTAACATAGCCAAACAACGATTTGCTAGGAAAGGTGGGTTAGAGGCTTGACATGGCAATATGAGAGGAATGATATAGCAAGTGGTAGGTATCGCGGCATAGCAATAGAGCGAGCAACTAGCAAGCAAAGATAGAAGTGATTTCGAGGGTATGGTCATCTTGCTTGTGATCCCACAAGGAAGAAGACCGAGTCCATGAAGAAGACAAACGGACGTAGTCGAACGGATCCTCAAAAACGCGACCTTAACGGAACTAACCCGAAGAAGCAACACTGGAAAGAAGCAAACAACATGGTAAACAACCATCTCATAAACATGGCATGATGCACAACCAAGTATGATGCATGTCCGGTTAAAGAGGCATGGCATGGCAAAGTGCCCAAACAAAACTACAAGTTAAGTGGAGCTCAATATGCAACGAGTTGCATATTGATGAAACACCACAACAATTATTTAGTTCTCTCCCGTTTAAGTACTCAACAACATTAAATGTTGTTAAACACGGCAAGAGGTGAAGCATAATTAAACTAACTATCTAGTCAAGTTTAAATGAGGCCGGAACAACAAACAACAAGTCCGGAAACTCCTCATGTGCATATTTGAAGTTTTGGTTCTGATCTGCCATAAACCATATTTTAGAGTTGTTAAACATGCAAGGCAAGTACATCATGTTAAACTAGGCACTTTTCTACCCCATTTACATATAAAGTTTATTAAATTCGGAGCTACGGTTATATTGTAATGAAATAAATCATTTTAGCATGGCATATGAGCAAAAGTTAAACAAACAACATTTTAAACATAGATGAAAATGGCATATTATGAAACTAGACAAGATTCTAAGCATTTTTCATATATAAAGTATTTTAATATGATGCCCCATTTGTGAGTTATTAAATGCATGAAACTTAGGGGGTAAACTGCAAAACTGTAAACTCCCGGATAAATAGCTAAATTCGCAGCACTGGAAAAAAACACCGGGCCCAAACTGGAACAGAGCACTGGGCGCAACACAACAAAACATCGCCTAGGGCGCACAATAGAGGGGATTGGGCGCTGGCTCACCACGGGCTTCGGCCCAGTTGAGGAGTAGATAGGCCGAAGGGGCTGCAGGCTTGGAAGCTGGGCGTTGGGGTCGCGGTTAACGTGCGGCTCTACCGGGCGATCTGTTTGTTACTGAAGAAAGAAGAACAGAAGCAGCAGCAGGATCATGTCGATGTAGAAGATGGCGCCAGGGGAAGTTCTGGCGAGGGGGTCGGCAGGAACTGGCCGGAACGGGGCGGTTCGAGTCGTCCAGCATCGGTTCCAGGCAACGGTGGCGGCAGACGGAGCTCGGGCGCGGGGCACAGCCATCCATGGCAGCGGTCCTGCTCGTACAGAGAGACACGAGCGATGGAGAGGTGAGAGAAGGAGAAAGATCGCAAGGCGAAGGGAGAGGGAAGCGACGGCAGGGCTCACTGGAGCGCATGGGGCGGCGAGGAGTAGCTGCTTGCTCCGGCGGCGGGATCCTGGTGGCTTCGGTGGGCAGAGTCAGGGCGAGCGCACAAGCAGAGGTGCGGGGCTCCATGCGTGAGGCTGGGGATGCAGCGACGAGTCCTGCGGCTGACTCGTCGTTGATGGATGCAGGGGAGCATGGAACTTGGCTGCAGGGATGACGACGAGGGGGGCCCGGGACAACGCAGCCGCAGACTTGGAGATCCATGGCGGGTCTCCTGTCCATGGAGGCGCTGCGAAGGAAGGAGCAGGGCATGACAGGGAACTCATCTTCGGCGAGGTTCGGTCGCCGGCGGGTTGCAAGGAGGCGCGGCTTTGCTGTGGTTGGGCGACGGCGGGGATGAGCTGCTCGTGATCCCCTTGGGATCGAGCAGGGAATTCTCTGGTTGGTGGAATGGGTGGATCGGGAGGGATCCCGAGGAGGACGAGGAGTGGCAGCGCGGAGGGATTGATGGGACAGCTCTCCTAAAAATTAGGTTTAGGCTGATATTTATAGTAGGTGATAGGTATGAGGGGGTATTTGGAATCATCGGATTGGGAACGGGCGGTCGAGAATAAAAGGTTAAGAGAGATCAAATAATAAACCGAAGATATTAGAGGGATGTTTAGAATGATCCGAATTCAATGGTGATGACTGCCCGGGTCGGGTTCAAGATAGTTTCGGACGCGCTCGAGAGGGGATCTAATGGAGGTCGACAAAGAAAAAGCCTCCCGACAAAGGTCAACTAAGACGAGGAAGAAGCAGCAACTTCGAACGGATGCAAGTTTTGAAACATGACGGCAACAGAGTGCCGATGCAATGCGAATGATGCGATGATGAATGCAACAAACAAATAAAACACACGTCGACAACGAAGAACATGGAAGGAGTCTGCAGCATCGGTCTCGGGGTGTTACAACACTCCACCACTACAAGAGGATCTCGTCCCGAGATCTAGGATGGCACCAGAGGAAAATGGAAGAGGAAGAGAAGAGGTAAAACTAAGTTGCTTCTTTGACAAACGAGTGAAACCACGAGCCTTGAGAGGTTGTAAAAATTGAAAGAAAGAATGCAACGAAGATGACAAAGTTGAAAACAATCCGTTAGAAAAGAGGAACATGGAACATTATGGGAATCTTGTAGGTTGAAAGACATAAGAAAAGGGTTGGAATGGACAAGAAGTACATGCAAGCACTCCGGTTGAAACAAGATGTACAAGGAATGATAAAGGTCAATTACGACAACACTCCGGTTGAAACAAGATAGAGAAGGAATAAGAATGATATAATATGGACAACACTCTGACTGTAAATGGAAGGAATTGAACATGAACTTGACAAGATGAGAGGATGCTTGATGAAATCAACAACACATTGCCTCTGGAACTACTGAAAGAATGGCACAATGAGTAAGAAAGATTTCAGGCAGCACTCCAGTTGAGAAGGGGGGTAAAACTTGATAAGATGAGAGAACTTGAATGGAGGACACGACACTCCAGTTGAATGGATAAGCATGAAAAGAACACGGTCCTCACAATTTGGGATGATGAGTGAAGAGAGCAACATCACAAATCCTCCGGAACAAAAGAATAGAAGCTAGATTGTTTGGATAAAAGAATGGAGTTGCAAATGCCAACTTCTGCCACAAATGAGCTTGGAAGGCACCCTTACAAGAAGGTTATAACGGAGTTGTTGGAAAACCAACAACGAAAAGAGTAAGCTTGTTGTGGGCTTATGGAAAACATCTCGAAATCTTGAGGTGAAATTCTGCCACATACGAAAAACGGTAGGTTGGGTTGATATGAACAAGGAGACGAGAAACTTATTTCGCCGGGAGGATAAATGAAGAACTTGGTTCATTTATGAGCACCATAAATAGCAACAATCCTTAGGGAAAGCTTTAGGTGAAATATAACCCAATATAACTCCAATGAAGAGATTGATGGATTGAAAAGATGTCTTGAGCGAAGAGAAAATGATGGATTTAGGTATGTCACTCTAGAAAACTTGTGAATCATGAAACACAAAGGGAAAAATTGTCAAGAGTGACATAACACCACCTCACAAGATAAGAGAGAAAGAATTGCACTTCGGAATGCAAGATGAAGAACACTTGAGCTCCTTTGAAAAGAATCTCGATGAGCACTTCGAGAAGGAATTAAATCTTTGATGAGCCACCATGTAGAGCCTCCATGAAGAACTCTAGTAATAAAAGAATAACGGAAGAAAGAGAAGTTGAAAACACAAGGTGAAGCCTTGCGATGATTTAGATGGAGCTTCGCGATGAGATAATGCGGAAAACTTGGAGCTCCAGAAAACAAAGATGAACAAATGAAATCGAGAATTTTGATGAACCTCCGGAATAAGGAATTAATCACTTGGATGAAACAAGAATAAGAATTACATTATGTGTATCCCTCACCAATTTAAATTGATGACAAGCAGCGGATTTGGCATACTACATATTCTCGTAGAAACGATTAAGATAGATATAGCGCAACTTTGAGAAGGTCTTCGACAAACCACCTGAAGGATTGAAACAACGAATGAATTAATATGATAACCATGGAAGAGAATCTTGAGCAAACCACCGTAAGAATTGAAAACAAATGAAGTAAAGGGGTGAATCAAGATGCAAGAGAACGAAGAGATTGTGAATTGATTAGAGAAAACTAGAATGATGCACCGGTAAAATTTTGGAGAACAATAGCTGAAAGCTGAGAATGAATAATTATGAGATGATGGGCTCCGGATGATCGACAAAGGAACGCAACTCCTGAAATGCGTCGGATGGGTGAAAAGAATTCTCAGGATCGAAAACAATTATGAGAGGATGGCACCAAGCTAGAATCACGAATCTTCGAGAGAACGGATAAGATTTGGAGGAAAAACTCTTCTTCGGTCTTCAGATGCAGAGAATGACGATGAGAAACACCACCATGAATTGTTGAGATACTCCGGGATGAAGAATAGAAAGGTTGAATCAACAATGAAGAATTTGAAAGACCTTGGAGAAAGACATTTGACTAATGACAAAACATTCTTACGTCAAACTTTGAAATGAATTTGAGAAGAACTCCGCAAAAATTAGAAGAGTCAGGTAAGATCCAGGGAAAAGAACTGTGGGTTAGGGCCCACTCAAAAGAAACACCGTTGAATGATTACTTGAAAGGGAAATTGCACCAGTAAGAATTAAATGTCTTTAATGAGATAACATCCTCGAAAGAGCTTGAACGAATACATTGTGCAAACACGAATCTTCAAGATATCTTCAGCACTTCGGATATGAATAGAGAGATGAACGATTAAGAGGTGCACCGGCTTGGGAAAAGCATTTGAAACGAGGAAAAGGGTATGCTCAACAAAACTTGAATTGAATCCACCGGAGAAGAAAAAGAATGAAGAATGATAAACTTGTAGAGCATCTTCTTGAGAACCACCGGGTAAAAACATTGAGGAAAAGAATGAAGAAACTTCACATCTATAAGATGGATACTTGATTCAGAAATCTGAGTCCTTGAAGAAAAAGGGTGGGAGGGCGGGAAAAACAAAGGCAGCTTGGAGACGAATGAAACAAATAACGTTAAGAAGACTTTGAGTTGATCTTGTGGATGTTGAAAATGATCGGATCCACTTGAAGAGAAACACACCGGTTGAAAAATGATTGACATGACAATCTTGATTATCCTGAAGGATTAGTATTCACATAGAAGTATGAGAACACCGCTTGGAAAAAAGTATGGAATCAACACTTGACATTGAAGCAACTCGAATACCACAACTCAAAACAAAACAAAGGATTGGCTTGCGGAATAAGCCGGAGCAAACATATGATAGAGATTTCATCTGAAGTTTTCGTGGTGGGGCCCACACGGGCTTGATCGTACAGCACCATCATGGACAAGGCAGTGCACATAACATACGAAGCATCCCCGAGTCAGCATAGCCATGGACTCTTTAAGACACAACGAGACCACTGTAAAACCAACCGTGGATGGGCGGACCACTAGACGTCGAACCCCAATCCCATATCATGCATCTGTCGGAAAGATATCCTAGGAGTTACTTGAATTCCCACTTATAAACTCCTGAAACTTTCTGGTTATGCAATCAGGTGTTGGGGATATAGGGGAAGCATAATATCTCACCCAAACTAACAATCCCTACATCCAGCTGTATCCATCCTTCAACACATAACCAAGAAACCTTCAGAAATCGAGTACCTCAACCTTCGAAAAGCATCCGTTATACGAGTTATGGCAATACTCCCGAACTCCCGCCCCAGTACTAGGTGGCGTCGAGGTTATCTCACAAACAACTGCGTAAAAGAGATTTTCGATGTTGGCGAACTCAGGTATTCCATAACTGCAACTATGAAATTGTGACGACAACACCTCCGAGCTCAACTCCCCGGGACACTGCCACAACCCGTAAATGTCAGGAGGCACCAAGAACAATGTTCTCGTCACCAAACCATCGGAACGATTCCAAGATACCCGCGTGATCCTAAAAAAAATCATGAAATTTGAGGACAGAAGAGTCAAAACTCTAGGTCAGGAGGCCTCACCAGAGCGACGAAGGGACTGGGGAGTAAAAAGAATCCTACTCTCCGATATATATAATCCTAAGACTCAAAACATTTTCTTCTAGACTCAACAACGTCAGCGATTTGATCAAGCAGGAGGCTCCTAAGTCGGGGAAGACTCTGATACCAACTTGTTACACCCACAATGCGGATATATCTCCCACATGTCGGGGCATGACTTAGAGGCATAGCTGCATGGTAGGTTTGTTGCAAGAGGGGTAATCTTCACACAATCCCAGGTACTGAAAAGAAAGGGAAAAGGAGTTGGCTTACAATCGCCACTTCACACAAATACAAGTTTAACATACATCATCCAGAATACAAACAAGGTCTGACTACGGAACCAAAATAAAAGAAGACAACCCCAAATGCTAGATCCCCGATCGTCCCAATTGGGCTCCACTACTGATCAACAGGAAATGAAACAACACAACGATCAATATCTTCATCGAGCTCCCACTTGAGCTCAGTTGTGTCATCTACACTGGTATCATCGGCACCTGCAACTGTTTGGAAGTATCTGTGAGCCACGAGGACTCAGCAATCTCACACCCGCGAGATCAAGACTATTTAAGCTTAAGGGTAGGAAAGGGTAGTGAGGTGGAGCTGCAGCAAGCACTGGCATATATGGTGGCTAACTTACGGAAATGAGAGTGAGAAGAGAAGCAAAGCACGGTCGAGAAACTATAAGTGATCAAGAAGTGATCCTGAAACTACCTATGTTCAAGCATAACACAAGAACCGTGTTCACTTCCCGGACTCCGCCGAGAAGAGACCATCACGGCTACACATGAGGCTGATGCATTTTAATTAAGTTAAGTGTCAAGTTCTCTACAACCGGATATTAACAAATTCCCATCTACCCATAACTGCGGGCACAGCTTTCGAAAGTTCAAACCTTGCAGGGGTGTCCCAACTTAGCCCATCACAAGTTCTCACGGTCAACGAAGGATATTCCTTCTACCAGGAAGACCCGATCAGACTCGGAATCCCGGTTATAAGACATTTCGACAACGGTAAAACAAGACCAGCAAAGCCGCCCGGATGTGCCGACAAATCCCGATAGGAGCTGCACATATCTCGTTCTCAGGGCACACTGGATGAGCCAGACGTCGGGTTGGCATAGACCCTGGCTGCCCAGGGGGCGCCACACATCGCTCAGGTTGGACCAATACTTAGAGAAGCACTGGCCCGGGGGGTTAAAATAAAGATGACCCTCGAGTTCCGGAAACCCAAGGGAAAAGCCTAGGTGAGGCAAATGTAAAACCAAGGTTGGTCCTTGCTGGAGGAGTTTTATTCAAAGCGAACTGTCAAGGGGTTCCCATAACACCCAACCGCGTAATGAACGCAAAATCAAGCAACACAACACCGGTATGACGGAAACTAGGGCGGCAAGAGTGGAACAAAACACCAGGCATAAGGCCGAGCCTTCCACCCTTTACCAAGTATATAGGTGCATTAAAGTCAATAAGATATAATAATGATATCCAAACAAATCCATGTTCCAAACATGGAACAAACTTCAACTTCACCTGCAACTAGCAACGCTATAAGAGGGGCTGAGCAAAGCGGTAACATAGCCAAACAACGGTTTGCTAGGAAAGGTGGGTTAGAGGCTTGACATGGCAATATGGGAGGCATGATATAGCAAGTGGTAGGTATCGCGGCATAGCAATAGAGCGAGCAACTAGGAAGCAAAGATAGAAGTGATTTCGAGGGTATGGTCATCTTGCCTAAGATCCCGCAAGGAAGAAGAACGAGTCCATGAAGAAGACAAACAGACGTAGTCAAACGGATCCTCACAAACGCGACGTTAACAGAACTAACCCGAAGAAGAAACACCGGAAAGAATCAAACAACATGGTAAACAACCATCACATAAACATGGCATGATGCACAACCAAGTATGATGCATGTCCGGTTAAAGAGGCATGGCATGGCAAAGTGCCCAAACAAAACTACAAGTTAAGTGGAGCTCAATATGTAGTGAGTTGCATATTGACGAAACACCATAACAATTATTTAGTTCTCTCCCGTTTAAGTACTCAACAACATTAAATGTTGTTAAACATGGCAAGAGGTGAATCATAATTAAACTAACTATCTAGTCAAGTTTAAATGAGGCCGGAACAACAAACAATAAATCCGGAAACTCCTCATGTGCATATTTTAAGGTTTGGTTCTGATCTTCCCTAAACCATATTTTAGAGTTGTTAAACATGCAAGGCAAGTACATCATGTTAAACTAGGCATTTTTCTACTCCATTTACATATAAATTTTATTAAATTCGTAGCTACGGTTATATTGTTATGAAATAAATCATTTTAGCACGGCATATGAGCAAAAATTAAACAAACAACATTTTAAACATTTTAAACATAGATGAAAATGGCATATTATGAAACTAGACAAGAGTCTAAGCAATTTTCATATATAAAGTATTTTAATATGATGCCCCGTTTGTGAGTTATTAAATGCATGAAACTTAGGGGGTAAACTGCAAAACTGTAAAGTCCTGGATAAATAGCTAAATTCGCAGCACTGGAAAAAAACACCGGGTGGAAACTGGAACAGAGCACTGGGCGCAACACAACAAAACATCACCTAGGGCGCACAATAGAGGGGATAGGGCGCTGGCTCACCATGGGCTTCGGCCAAGTTGAGGAGGAGACAGGCCAAAGGGGCTGCAGGCTTGGGAGCTAGGCCTTGGGGTCGCGGTCAACGTGCGGCTCTACGGAGCGAGCAACTCGTTACTGAAGAAAGAAGAACAGAAGCAACAGCAGGTTCATGGCCATGCAAAAGACGGCGCCAGGGGATGTTCAGGCGATAGGGTCGGCGAGAACTGGCCGGAATGGGGCGGTTCGAGTCGTCTAACATCGGTTCCGGGAAACGGCGGCGGCAGACAGAGCTTGGGCGCGGGGCATAGCCATCCATGGCGGCGGTCCTGCTCGAACAGAGAGACGCGAGCGATGGAGAGGTGGGAGAAGGAGAAAGAGCGTGAGGCGAAGGGAGAGGGAAGCGGCGGCAGGGTTCACCGGAGCGCATGGGCGGCGAGGAGTAGCTGCTTGCTTCGGTGGCGGGATCCTGGTGGCTTCGGTGGGCAGAGTCGGGGCGAGCGCACAAGCAGAGGTGCGGGGCTCCATGCGCGAGGCTGGGGATGCAGCGACGAGTCCTGTGGCTGACTCGTTGTTGCTGGATGCAGGGGAGCATGGAACTTGGCTGCAGGGACGATGATGAGGGGAGCCCGGGACAACGCAGCCGCAGACTTGGAGATCCATGGCGGGGCTCCTGTCCATGGAGGCGCTGCGAAGACAACACAGAGCAGCGTGAGATGGAGAGAAAAAGAGAGAGCAGATGGGGAAGGAAGGAGCAGGGCACGGCAGGGAACTCATCTCCGGCGAGGTCCGGTCGTCGGCGGGTTGCGGGGAGGCGCGACTTTGCTGTGGTTGGTTGACGGCGGGGATGAGGTGCTCGTGATCCCCTTGGGATCGAGCAGGGAAGTCTCTGGCTGGTGGAATGGGTGGATCGGGAGGGATCCCGACGAGGACGAGGAGTAGCGGCGGGGAGGGGTTGATGGGACAGCTCGCCTAAAAATTAGGGTTCGGCTGATATTTATAGTAGGTGATAGGTATGAGGGGGTATTTGGAATCATCGGATCGGGAACGGGCAGTCGAGAATAAAAGGTTAAGAGAGATCAAATAATAAACCGAAGATATTAGAGGGATGTTTAGAATGATCCGAATTCAATGGTGATGACTGCCCGGGTCGGGTTCGGGACAGTTTCGGACGCGCTCGAGAGGGGATCTGAGGGAGGTCGACAAAGAAAAAGGCTCCCAACAAAGGTCAACGAAGACGAGGAAGAAGCAGCAACTGCGAATGGATGCAAGTTTTAAAACATGACGGCAACGGAGTGCCGATGCAATGCGAATGATGCGATGATGCATGCAACAAACAAATAAAACACACGATGACAACGAAGAACACTGAAGGCGTCTGCAGCGTCGGTCTCGGGGCGTTACACGCCTCCAGCCCGGACATCCGGCCCCTTGTGAAAGCCCGGACATCCGGCCGGACGCCCGGACGTCTGGCCTCCCCTGTCTGCGCATAGTGTAAGGGCCCGAGTCCCGTGTACCCCTTCGCCTACCTGGACAATATATACTATTCTCCTACCTACGTTTAAGGGTTATCGTTGTGATAGCTCATTTGAGAGATAGAGCCTCGCTCATCCATATCGGATCTACTCCTTGAGAGAGACCACAGCCCCTCTACGGAGAAGATCCACCTTGGATTCAAGACCCCCTTTTGGGCGGCCCCATCAAGACGTCCTTTCGGAGAATACCGGTTACCATTTGTATCGCCCCTTGTTGATCGTGGATCATGTCTCTTCCTTTGTGTTCATGGATCTAGCATATGTGTGACTATATCTTGTTGGTTCGAGTGAGTCTCTCGTGTTTCCCCTCATGTTCTTCGTGTTCTTCATGGGATCCGCTCCTTTTGTGAAAGATCAGCCATCCAGGGTTCCACCCTACATCACAACACCCTTGTTGTTCTATGTTCACACGAGAAAATATTTGAAAGCAATAAGAGGCAATGGATATCGTTTTGTCCCCCAAGGTGGGACGTCCCCTACCGAAAATCATCATGCTTGTTGTCAGAAGCTCCGGTTTGTGAGAAGCATATGCCCAAACCTGTCCCAAATGGGACAAAATTTGTACCACGTCATGTTGATGCAGCTCCACGATAGCATGCCAAGTTTCATGTAACACCCACGATGCGGCTATATCTCCCACATGTCGGAGCACGACTTAGAGGCATAGCCGCATAGTAGGCATGCCGCAAGAGGGGTAATCTTTACACATCCCATGTACTGAATAAGAAAGGGATAAAGAGTTGGCTTACAATCGCCACTTCACACAATACATAAATATAGCATTACATCATCCAGAATACAATCAAGGTCTGACTACGAAACACAATAAAGAAAGACAACCCCTAATGCAAAAGATCCCCGATCGCCCCGACTGGACTCCACTACTGATCAACTGGAAATGAAACAACACAACAAACACGATCTTCATCGAGCTCCTCCTTGAGCTCGGTTGCATCACCTTCACTAGCATCATCGGCACCTGCAACTATTTTGGAAGTAATCTGCGAGTCACGGGGACTCAGCAATCTCACACCCACACGATCAAGACTATTTAAGCTTATGGGTAGGAAAAGGTAGTGAGGTGGAGCTGCAGCAAGCACTAGCATATATGGTGGCTAACTTACGCAAATGAGAGCGAGAAGAGGAGCAAAGCACGGTCGAGAGGCTAAAATGATCAAGAAGTGATCCTGAAACTACTTACGTTCAAGCATAACACGAGAACCGTGTTCACTTCCCGGACTCCGCCGAAAAGACACCATCACATCTACACACGCGGTTGATTCATTTTAAATTAAGTTAAGTGTCAGGTTCTCTACAACCGGATATTAACAAATTCCAATCTGCCCATAACCGCGGGCATGGCTTTCCAAAGTTCAAAACCCTGCAGGGGTGTCCCAACTTAGCCCATCACAAGATCTCACGGTCAACGAAGGATATTCCTTCTCCCAGGACGACCCGATCAGACTCGGAATCCCGGTTACAAGACATTTCGACAATGGTAAAACAAGAGCAGCAAAGCCACCCGGATGTGCCGACAAATCCCGTTAGGAGCTGCACATATCTCGTTCTCAGGGCACACCGGATTGTCCAAACTTCCGGTAGGCCAACCCAGAGTTGCCCCTGGTGGCCACCGGCGGCTGACAAGTTGGACCAACACTCAGAGGAGCACTGGCCCGGGGGTTTAAAATAAAGATGACCCTTGAGTCTGCAGAACCCAAGGGAAAAAGGCTTAGGCGGCAAATGGTAAAACCAAGGTCGAGCCTTGCTGGAGGAGTTTTATTCAAGGCGAACTGTCAAGGGGTTCCCATTATAACCCAACCGCGTAAGGAACGCAAAATCAAGGAACATAACACAGGTATGACGGAAACTAGGATGGCAAGAGTGGAACAAAACACCAAGCATAAGGCCGAGCCTTCCACCCTTTACCAAGTATACAGGTGCATTAAAGTAAACAAGATGTAATAGTAATAATATCCCAACAATATCCATGTTCCAACATGGAACAAACTCCATTCTTCACCTGCAACTAACAATGCTATAAGAGGGGCTGAGCAAAGCGGTAACATAGCCAAACAACAGTGTGCTAGGACAAGGTGGGTTAGAGGCTGAACATGGCAATATGGGAGGCATGATAAAGCAAGTGGTAGGTATCGCATCATAGCAATAGAGCGAGCAACTGGAAAGCAAAGATAGAAGTGATTTAGAGGGTATGGTCATCTTGCCTGAGATCCCGCAAGGAAGAAGAACGAGTCCATGAAGAAGACAAACGGACGGAGTCGAACAGATCGTCACAACTCCGGAACGAAACCGAAGCTAACGAGGGAAGCAACCCGTAAAGTAGCAAGCAACATGGTAAACAACCAAGTATAACATGGCATGATGCACAACCAAGTATGATGCATGTCCGGTTTAATGAGGCAGGGCATGGCAAAGTGCACAAACAATACTACAAATTAAGTGGAGCTCAATATGCACGAGTTGCATATTGACGGAACACCGCATTCAAGTTATTTAGTTCGATATCGTTTATGTACCCAACAATATTAAATGTTGATTAGAATGGCAAGGGGTGAAGCATAAGTAAACTATACATCTAGGCAAGTTTAAATGAGGCCGGAACAACAAGCAACAAGTCTGGAAAAATCTCATGTGCAATATTTTATGTTTGGTACTGTTTTGCCCTAACCCATATTTTAGAGTTGTTAAACATGCAAATCAAGTACACCATGTTAAACTAGGTATTTTCTACCCCATTTACATATAAAGTTTATTAAGTTTGGAGTTACGGTTATGAAGTTATGAATTAAAGCATTTTAACATGTTATTTAAGCAAATTAAAGCAAACATCATTTTAAACATTTCAAACATGGATGGAAGTGGCATATTATGAAACTAGATGAAATCCTAGTCATTTTACGTATATAAAACATTTTAATCCGATGCACGGTAATTTAGTTGTGAGCATCTCAATATGATGGCATATCTTGTAAATATGCAATGACCCGGTTAAATGATAAAATTGTAGAACGGAAAAAAAAACACATCGTGCCGTAACTAGCTGGCCCAACAATGGGAAAAAACAGGAGGGTGCTTGGGGCTCACCCATGGGCCAAACCCAGCTGGCGAAGAGGGAGGCCGGCAGGGGAAACGGCTGGGCTGTGGCCTGGCGCGCTGTTGGCGCAGTCAACGTGAGGCAAGCGAGCGGGGATTGAACGAACTGCTTGTCCTCTGGCTCGGATCGGTGCAAAAGGAAGCAGAGACCGCGGGGATAGCCATGGCGAAGCAGGGACGTCCGGTTCGATGGCGGCGTGGCTGCAGAAGCCTGGGACGGCGGCGTCTTGGACCCAGCAGCAGAGCGATCCAGATTGGGACCCACCCTGGTGAACAACGAGGGCAGCGGCACCATGGCGATCGACGGCCACACCTGTAGGGATGGGAGGCAGGGACTTTTAGAGAGAGAGCAGCGGGGAAGGAGGAGAAGGAGGGCACGACCTGGTTGTTTAGGTCGTCGGAGGGCGAGGTCGCCGACAGCAGGTCGAGCTCCTTCTCAAGGAAGGAGGCGCTCGAGGTGGTGCTTCAGCACAGGAGTTCGAGGCTGCGGGGTCGACGACTGGCAATGGCGGCGCGACAAGTGAAGCAGAGGAGGCCGAGGCGCTATGGCGGGGAATGCCCGTTGGTGGTGGTGCTCCGATGAGCCTCGGGCGGCGCACACCGGCAAGGGCGACAGGGACAAGGAGAGGAGCTACTGGTTACGGTGAACTCCGAACGGGAGCGGCAGGGACCTGCGGAGGAACAGAGAGAGAGCTGAGAGACAGAGAGAGAAACTTGAGGGAAGGAAGAGAAGGGCGCGACGGGGGCCTTCCTACTGGCTTGCTCCGGCGTGGTGGCGAGGACGTGGTGGCGGGGTCGAGGTTGGAGGCGCGTGACGACGGGCGAGCTTGAGCGCATGGGCGGAGGAGCATGACACAGGGGCTCGGGTGCTGCCTCTCGTCGCCGGCGGGGAGGCACGGCTGGCTGTGTGAGATGGAAGCGCACGGGAGGAGGTGAGGTGTGGCTAGCGGGCAGAAAAGACGAAGTCGAGCGCTGGTCAGGGAGCTTCTGCTCCGGCGAAGATCCGGCAGGGCTCGGCCCGGGCGTGCTGGTGGCCTCAATCCTGATGAGGTCGAGCGGGGATGTGGCTGGAATCAAGGAGAGATGGGGATTGATGGATCTGGCAGTCTCGGTGATGGCTGGTTGATGCGAAGGGGATCCCGAGGGGATTTGAAGTGGCGGCGCGCAGGAGGATGGATGGGACAAGTGGCCTAAAAACTAGGGTTTGGTCCGATTTTTATAGTGAGTGGGTTAGGTTAGGGGCTACTCCGGTCCCTCTGATTTAGATCGGACGCTCGAGATAAAAAAGGCTAGGGAGACCAAAAAGAAAAACGGAGATGTTTTATAGACGTTTGGGGATGATCCGGACCCAACGGTGATGACTATCTGGGTTGGGTTCGTGACAGTTTTCGGACGCGCGCGCGCAGGGCCGCGGGCTGACGACGGAGGTTAGGTTGGGCCTGGCGGTAAGTAGTGGATTGTGTTGACGGTCTAGGGAGGAAAGAGAGGAAAAGCCCGGCAACCATTTTCGGAGACCGAAAACGTCCGACGATAGACCGGTTATATTGCCGCTATAAATATTCGTTGGGGCATCAAACGGACTCCGATTGCGATGAAACTTGGCAGGCGGTCTACCTACACTATAACAAGACCGCATGCTAACTCTCATACCATTCCGAGAACATTTTCCAGCCACTTATAAAATACTATTTCGGACATGCTGCGGGCGCGCGCGAGTGTGGTTGGGCTCAGAACTGACAACAGACGGAACTGGGGGAACCCGGACGAATGCAAGTTTTGAAAACATGATGATGCAATGCACATGATGACATGGCAAGATGCAACACTCAAGCGAATGACATGACAACAAACAACGAATAACTGGAAGATAGCTGGTGCATCGGTCTCGGGGCGTTACAACACTCCACCACTACGAGAGGATCTCGTCCCGAGATCTAGGATGGCACCGGGGAAAAACCGAAGAGGAAAGGGAAGAGGTAAAACTAAGTTGCTTCTTTGACAAACGAGTGAAACCAAAGAACCTTGCGAGGTTGAACAACTTGAAAGAAAGAATACTGCGAAGATGAACAAAGTTGAAAACACTCTGTTTGAAAAGAGGAACAGGGAACCTTACTAGAACCTTGTAGGTTGAAAGACATAAGAAAAGGGTTACAATTGACAAGAAGTACATGCAAGCACCCCGGTAGAAACGAGATGTACAAGGAACGATAAAGATCAATTACAACAACACCCCGGCTGGAAATGGAAGGCAAAGAATATGAACTTGGCAAAATGAAAGCACTTGGATGAGAGTCCGGTTAGAAGAGGAATGATAGACATAACAGTATGGTTAAACAAGATAGAGAAGGAATAAGAATGACATAAATTGGACAGCACTCTGAATGTAAATGGAATGAATTGAACATGAACTTGAAAAGATGAGAGGATACTTGATGAGATGAACAACACATTGCCTCCGGAACTATTGAAAGAATGGCACAAGGGGTAAGAAAGATTCCAGACAGCACTCCGGTTGAGAAGGGAGGAAAAACTTGATAAGATGAGAGAGCTCAAATGAAAGCACGACACTCCGGTTGAATGGATAAGCAAAGGAAAGAACATGATCTTCAAAATACGAGATGATGAGTGAAGAGAGCATCATCACAATGCCTCCAGAACGGAATGAAAGAATGCAATGAAAAGAACGGAGAAGAAAACAACATTTTCTAACTCAAATGAATTTGAGAGAGCATCCTTAAAAAGAAGGATTGAACGGAGTTGTTGGGAAATCAACAACAAAAAGAACAGGCTTGTTGAGGGCTTATGGGCAAACATCTCAAAAACTTGAGGTGAAAACCTGCCACAAACAAAAACAATTGCTTGCTTGAGAGCGACGATGAGATGAAAACATCTTTCATCGTGAGAATAGGAGGAAACTTGGATTATTGATAAGCACCCCAATAGCAACATTCCTTAGGGAAGGTTTTAGATGAAATATAACCCAAGATAACTCCAATGAAGAGATTGATGGATTTAAATATCTCATAATAGTGAATGAAGAATGATATATTAACACCTCAAAAGATAAGGGAGAACAATTGCACTCCGGATTGCAAGATGAAGAAAACTTTTACTCCTCAAAACAAGACATGTGTTGAACACCATGTTTATCTTTGAGTATAGCTTGGCGGACCATAACTTCGAGAGATATCTTGAAGAACAATTGAATAATGAAAAGAATCCTTGACGAACCACCATGTAGAACTTCCATGAAGAACTCCGGTAATAAAAGAATGATCAAACGAACGGGAAAATTGAAAAGAACTCCAGGAGAAGCCTTGCAATGATTAGATGAAGCTTTGAAATGATATAACCAAGAAAACTTGGAACTCTGGAAAAGAAAGATGAGCTATTGAAACCAAGAATTTTTTATGAACCTCCGGAATAAGGAATTGAATTTACTCGATGAAACAAGAATAAGAATTATATTATGCTTATCCTTCACCAATTAAATTGATGACAAGCAATCGATTTTGCATACTACTCATTCTCGTAGAAAGGATTAAGATAGATATAGCGCAACCTTGGGAAAATCTTCAATGAACCACCGGTAGGATTGAAACAACGAATGACTAAATATGATAACCATGGAAGAGAATCGTGAGCAAACCACCATAAGAATTGAAAATGAACGAAGAAAAGATAAAGAAACACCGGAAAGAATTAGAGAACGAATGAAGATACTTGACAGAATTTATATACATGAGAACAAAGAGATCACGAGCTGATAAGAGAATACTTGAATGATGCACCGGTATGATTTGGAGAACAGGAGCTGAAAGCTGGGAATGAGTAATATTTGAAAAGATGGCCTTCGGGGGAAAGAAATGGAAACAACTCATGAAATGCTCCGGATGGGTGAAAAGAATTCTCACAATTGAAAACAATTATGAGAGGATGGCATCAAGCTAGAACCACACATCTCTGAGAGAACGGAGCAAGATTTGAGAGAAACCCTTCTTCGGTCTTCACAATCCGAGAATGACGACGAGAAACACCATCATGAATTGTTGAGGCACTCCGGAATGAACATTAGAAAGGTTGAACCAACGATGAAAAGAATTTGCCAGATCCTAGAGAAATACAAATGACTGATGATAATTCATTCTTACGTCAAACTTGGAGAAGATTCCGGGAAAATAGAGGAGTCAGGTAAGATCCTGGGAAAAGACCTGTGGGTTAGGGCCCACTCAAAAGATACAACGTTGAACGATTACTTGAAAAGGAGATTGTACTAGTTAAATTAAAAGGCTTGAATGAGATAACATCCTCGAAAGAGCTTCAACGAATGTAGAGTGGAAACACGAATCTTCGAGATATCTTGAGCACTCTGGAACAATAGAATAGCGAGCGTGGAATGATTATGAGGTGCACCGGCATGAGAAGGTATTTGAAATGAGGAAAAGGATATGATCAACAAAGCTTGAATTGGATCCACCGGAGAAGAAAAGAGAACAAAGAATGATAACTAGAAGCTCCATTACTATCTTCCTGAGAATCACCGGATAAGAGAACTGAAAGAAAGGAATGAAGATACTTCACATCCATAAAAGGATACTTGCATAAGAAATCTGAGTCCTCGAAGAAAAAGGGTGGGAGGGCGGGAAAAAAGGCAACTTGGGCGGATGAAACCAATAACGTTGAGAAGACATTGAGTTGATCTTGCAGATGGGCAAAATGATATGACCATCTTGAAGAGAACCACACCGGTTGAAAAAAAGGATTGACATGACAATCTCGATTATCATGACGGATTAGCATCCACATAGAAATGTGAGAACATCTAGGGGAGGTATGGAATCAACACTTGACATTGAAGCAACTAGAATACCACAATAAAAACAAAACAAAGGATTGGCTTACGAATAAGCCGGAACAAACATATGATAGAGATTTCGTCTGAAGTTTTCGTGGTGGGGCCCACACGGGCTCGATCGTACAGCACCATCATGTACAAGGCAGTGCACATGACATACGAAGCGTCCCCGAGTCAGCATAGCCAAGGACTCTTTAAGACACAACGAGACCACTGTAAAACCAATCGTGGATAGGCGGACCACTAGACGTCGAACCCCAATCTCAAATCATGCATCTGTCGGAAAGATATCCTAGGAGGTACTTGAATTCCCATTTATAAACTCCCGAAACTTTCTGGTTATGCAATCAGGTGTTGGGGATACAAGGGAAGCATAATATCTCACCCAAACTAGCAATTCCTACATCCAGCTGTATCCATCCTTAAACACATAACCAAGAAATCTTCGGAAATCATTTACCTAAACTTTCGAAAAGCATCTGTTATATGAGTTATGGGAATACTCCCGAACTCCCGCCCCAGTACTGGGTGGCGTCGAGGTTATCTCTGTTGGGGAACGTTGCAGAAAACAAAAATTTTCCTACTCGTTTCACCAAGATCCATCTAGGAGTTCATCTAGCAACGAGCCATCGGATGCATCTACATACCTTTGTAGATGGCGTGCGGAAGCGTTCAAAGAACGGTGATGATGTAGTCGTACACGACGTGATCCAAATCACCGATGACCAAGCGCCGAACGGACGGCACCTCCGCGTTCAACACACGTACGGGAAGGGAGATGTCTCCTCCTTCTTGATCCAGCAAGGGAGAAGGAGAGGTTGATGAAGATCCAGCAGCACGACGGCGTGGTGGTGGATGCAGGGCGTCACCGTAGCAGGGCTTCGCCTATACTACGCGAGAGAGACGTAACGGGGAGAGAGGGAGGCGCCAGGGGCTAAGGTATGAAGTCCCTCCTCTCCCCCACTATATATAGGGGTGCTAGGGGGCGCCGGCCCTAGTAGATGGCATCTACTAGGGGGGCGGCGGCCTAGGGTGGGGGGGCTTGCCCCCCAAGCAAGGGGGCGCCCCCCTTTAGGGTTTCCCCCAACCCTAGCCGCACGGGCCCTTGGGGGGTGGCGCCCCAGCCCACTATGGGCTGGGTTCCCTCCCACTTCAGCCCATGGGGCCCCCCGGGATAGGTGGCCCCACCCGGTGGACCCCCGGGACCCTTCCGGTGGTCCCCGTACAATACCGGTGACCCCGAAACTTGTCCCGATGGCCGAAACAGCACTTCCTATATATAATTCTTTACCTCCGGACTATTCCGGAACTCCTCGTGACGTCTGGGATCTCATCCGGGACTCCGAACAACATTCGGGTTACTGCATATACATATCTTCACAACCCTAGCGTCACCGAACCTTAAGTGTGTAGACCCTACGGGTTCGGGAGACAAGCAGACATGACCGAGACGACTCTCCGGTCAATAACCAACAGCGGGATCTGGATACCCATGTTGGCTCCCACATGCTCCACGATGATCTCATCGGATGAACCACAATGTCGAGGATTCAATCAACCCCGTATGCAATTCCCTTTGTCAATCGATATGTTACTTGCCTGAGATTCGATCGTCGGTATCCCAATACCTCGTTCAATCTCGTTACCGGCAAGTCACTTTACTCGTACCGTAATGCATGATCCTGTGACCAGACACTTGGTCACTTTGAGCTCATTATGATGATGCATTACCGAGTGGGCCCAGTGATACCTCTCCGTCATACGGAGTGACAAATCCCAGTCTTGATCCATGTTAACCCAACAGACACTTTCGGAGATACCCGTAGTCTACCTTTATAGTCACCCAGTTACGTTGTGACGTTTGGTATACCCAAAGCACTCCTACGGTATCCGGGAGTTACACGATCTCATGGTCTAAGGAAAAGATACTTTGACATTGGAAAACTCTAGCAAACACGAACTATACGATCTTGTGCTATGTTTAGGATTGGGTCTTGTCAATCACATCATTCTCCTAATGATGTGATCTCGTTATCAATGACATCCAATGTCCATAGTCAGGAAACCATGACTATCATTGATCAACGAGCTAGTCAACTAGAGGCTTACTAGGGACACGTTGGTGTCATGTATTCACACATGTATTACGATTTCCGGATAACACAATTATAGCATGAATAAAGACAATTATCATGATAAGGAAATATAATAATAATGCTTTTATTATTGCCTCTAGGGCATATTTCCAACCAGTCTCCCACTTGCACTAGAGTCAATAATCTAGTTACATTGTGATGAATCGAACACCCATGGAATTCTGGTGTTGATCATGTTTTGCCCTAGGGAGAGGTTTAGTCAACGGATCTGGTACATTCAGGTCTGTATGTACTTTACAAATCTCTATGTCTCCATCTTGAACATTTTCACGAATGGAGTTGAAGCGACGCTTGATGTGCCTTGTCTTCTTGTGAAACCTGGGCTCCTTGGCAAGTGCAATAGCTCCAGTGTTGTCACAAAAGAGTTTGATTGGCCCCGACGCATTGGGTATGACTCCTAGGTCGGTGATGAACTCCTTCACCCATATTGCTTCATGTGCTGCCTCCGAGGCTGCCATGTACTCCGCTTCACATGTAGATCCCGCCACGACGCTCTGCTTGCAGCTGCACCAGCTCACTGCTCCACCATTCAACATATACACGTATCCGGTTTGTGACTTAGAGTCATCCAGATCTGTGTCGAAGCTAGCGTCGACGTAACCCTTTACGACGAGCTCTTCGTCACCTCCATAAATGAGAAACATTTCCTTAGTCCTTTTCAGGTACTTCAGGATATTCTTGACCGCTGTCCAGTGTTCCTTGCCGGGATTACTTTGGTACCTTCCTACCAAACTTACGGCAAGGTTTACATCAGGTCTGGTACACAGCATGGCATACATAATAGAACCTATGGCTGAGGCATAGGGGATGACACTCATCTCTTCTATTTCTTCTGCTGTGGTCGGACATTGAGCTGAGCTCAATTTCACACCTTGTAATACAGGTAAGAACCCCTTCTTAGAATGATCCATATTGAACTTCTTCAATATCTTATCAAGGTATGTGCTTTGTGAAAGACCTATGAGGCGTCTTGATCTATCTCTATAGATTTTGATGCCTAATATATAAGCAGATTCTCCAAGGTCCTTCATTGAAAAACTCTTATTCAAGTAGGCCTTGATGCTGTCCAAGAGTTCTATATCATTTCCCATCAATAGTATGTCATCTACATATAATATGAGAAATGCTACAGAGCTCCCACTCACTTTCTTGTAAACGCAGGCTTCTCCATAAGTCTGCGTAAACCCAAACGCTTTGATCATCTCATCAAAGCGAATGTTCCAACTCCGAGATGCTTGCACCAGCCCATAAATCGAGCGTTGGAGCTTGCACACCTTGTCAGCATTCTTAGGATCGACAAAACCTTCCGGCTGCATCATATACAATTCTTCCTTAAGGAAACCATTAAGGAATGCCGTTTTGACGTCCATTTGCCAAATTTCATAATCATAAAATGCGGCAATTGCTAACATGATTCGGACGGACTTCAGCTTCGCTACCGGTGAGAAAGTCTCATCGTAGTCAACCCCTTGAACTTGTCGATAACCCTTAGCGACAAGCCTAGCTTTATAGATGGTCACATTACCATCCACGTCAGTCTTCCTCTTAAAGATCCATTTATTTTCTATGGCTCGCCGTTCAACGGGCAAGTCAGTCAAAGTCCATACTTCGTTTTCATACATGGATCCTATCTCGGATTTCATGGCTTCCAGCCATTTTTCGGAATCCGGGCCCGCCATCGCTTCTTCATAGTTCGAAGGTTCACCATTGTCTAACAACATGATTTCCAAGACAGGGTTGCCGTACCACTCTGGTACGGAACGTGTCCTTGTGGACCTTCGAATTTCAGTAGGAGCTTGATCAGAAGTATCTTGATCATTATTATTAACTTCCTCTCTAGTCGGTGCAGGCACCTCAGGAACATTTTCTTGAGTTGCGCTATTTACCGGTTCAAGAGGTAATACTTCATCAAGCTCTACTTTCCTCCCACTTACTTCTTTCGAGAGAAACTCTTTCTCTAGAAAGGACCCATTCTTGGCAACAAAGATCTTGCCTTCGGATCTGAGGTAGAAGGTGTACCCAATAGTTTCCTTTGGGTATCCTATGAAGACGCATTTTTCCGACTTGGGTTCGAGCTTCTCAGGTTGAAGTTTCTTCACATAAGCATCGCATCCCCAAACTTTTAGAAACGACAGCTTAGGTTTCTTCCCAAACCATAATTCATACGGTGTCGTCTCAACGGATTTCGACGGTGCCCTATTTAAAGTGAATGCGGCAGTCTCTAAAGCATAGCCCCAAAAAGATAGCGGTAAATCGGTAAGAGACATCATAGACCGCACCATATCCAATAGAGTGCGATTACGACGTTCGGACACACCGTTACGCTGAGGTGTTCCAGGCGGCGTGAGTTGTGAAACTATTCCACATTTTCTGAAGTGTGTGCCAAATTCGTGACTCAAGTATTCTCCTCCAAGATCTGATTGTAGAAACTTGATTTTCCTGTCACGTTGATTCTCAACCTCACTCTGAAATTCGTTGAACTTTTCAAAGGTTTCAGACTTGTGTTTCATTAAGTAGACATACCCATATCTACTCAAGTCATCAGTGAGGGTGAGAACATAACGATAACCACCGCGATCCTCAACACTCATTGGACCGCACACATCAGTATGTATGATCTCCAATAAGTTGGTTTCTCGCTCCATTGTTCCTGAGAACGGAGTCTTGGTCATTTTACCCATAAGGCATGGTTCGCATGTGTCAAATGATTCATAATCTAGAGACTCCAAAAGTCCATCTGTATGGAGCTTCTTCATGCGTTTGACACCTATGTGACCAAGGCGGCAGTGCCACAAGTATGTGGTACTATCATTATCAACCTTACATCTTTTGGTACTCACACTATGAATATGTGTAGCAATACGCTCGAGATTCATTAAGAATAAACCATTTACCATAGGAGCATGACCATAAAACATATCTCTCATATAAATGGAACAACCATTATTCTCAGATTTAAATGAGTAGCCATCTCGTATTAAACGAGATCCCGATACAATGTTCATGCTCAAAGCTGGCACTAAATAACAGTTATTGAGGTTTAAAACTAATCCCGTAGGTAAATGTAGAGGCAGCGTGCCGACGGCGATCACATCAACCTTGGAACCATTCCCGACGCGCATCGTCACCTCATCCTTCGCCAGTCTCCGTTTATTCCGCAGCTCCTGCTGTGAGTTACAAATGTGAGCAACGGCACCGGTATCAAATACCCAGGAGTCACTACGAGTACTGGTAAGGTACACATCAATTACATGTATATCACATATACCTTTCGTTTTGCCGGCCTTCTTGTCCGCTAAGTACTTGGGGCAGTTCCGTTTCCAGTGACCCTTCCCTTTGCAATAAAAGCACTCTGTCTCAGGCTTGGGTCCATTCTTTGGCTTCTTCCCGGCAGCTTGCTTGCCGGGCGCGGCAACTTCCTTGCCGTCCTTCTTGTACTTAGTGGTTTTATTGACCATCAACACTTGATGTTCCTTCTTGACTTCTACCTCCGCTGATTTCAGCATTGAGAACAATTCAGGAATGGTCTTTTGCATCCCCTGCATGTTGAAGTTCATCACAAAGCTCTTGTAGCTAGGTGGAAGCGACTGGAGGATTCTGTCAATGACCGCGTCATCCGGGAGATTAACTCCCAGCTGAGACAAGCGGTTATGTAACCCAGACATAGTGAGTATGTGCTCACTGACAGAACTATTTTCCTCCATCTTACAGCTGAGAACTTATCGGAGACTTCATATCTCTCGATCCGGGCATGTGCTTGAAAAACCATTTTCAGCTCTTCGAACATCTCATATGCTCCATGTCTCTCAAAACGCTTTTGGAGCCCCGGCTCTAAGCTGTAAAGCATGCCGCACTGAACGAGGGAGTAGTCGTCAACACGTGTCTGCCAAGCGTTCATAACGTCTTGGTTCTGTGGGACGGGTGGATCACCTAGCGGTGCTTGTAGGACATAATCTTTCTTGGCAGCTATGAGGATGATCCTCAGGTTTCGGACCCAGTCCGTATAGTTGCTGCCATCGTCTTTCAGCTTGGTTTTCTCTAGGAACGCGTTGAAGTTGAGGACTACGTGGGCCATTTGATCTACAAGACATAGTGTAAAATATATTTAGACTAAGTTCATGATAATTAAGTTCATCTAATCAAATTATTAATGAACTCCCACTTAGATTAGACATCCCTCTAGTCATCTAAGTATTACATGATCCGGGTTAACTAGACCGTGTCCGATCATCACGTGAGACGGACTAGTCAACGTCGGTGAACATCTTCATGTTGATCGTATCTTCTATACGACTCATGCTCGACCTTTCGGTCTTCTGTGTTCCGAGGCCATGTTTGTACATGCTAGGCTCGTCAAGTTAACCCTAAGTGTTTTGCATGTGTTCCGAGGCCATGTCTGTACATGCTAGGCTCGTCAACACCCGTTGTATGTGAACGTAAGGATCCATCACACCCGATCATCACGGCGTGCTTAGAAACGACGAACTTTAGCAACGGTGCACAGTTAGGGGAGAACACTTCTTTAAATTGTTATGAGGGATCATCTTATTTACTACCGTCGTTCTAAGTAAACAAGATGCAAAAAACATGATAAACATCACATGCAATCAAATAATAGACGTGACATGATATGGCCAATATCACATAGCTCCTTTGATCTCCATCTTGGGGCTCCATGATCATCTTGTCACCGGCTTGACACCATGATCTCCATCATCATGATCTCCATCATCGTGTCTCCATGAAGTTGCTTGCCAACTATTACTTCTACTACTATGGCTAATGCGTTTAGCAATAAAGTAAAGTAATTTACATGGCGTTTCTCAATGACACGCAGGTCATATAAAAGAATAAAGACAACTCCTATGGCTCCTGCCGGTTGTCATACTCATCGACATGCAAGTCATGAATCCTATTACAATAGCATGAACATCTCATACATCACATATATATCATTCATCATTCATCACAACTTTGGCCATATCATATCACAAACCACTTGCTGCAAAAACAAGTTAGACGTCCTCTAATTGTTGTTGTAGGTTTTACGTGTCTGAATTAGGGTTCTAGCAAGAACGTCTTCTTACCTACATTAAAGCCACAACGTGATTTGTCAACTTCTATTTACCCTTCATAAGGACCCTGTTCATCGAATCCGCTCCAACTAAAGTGGGAGAGACAGACACCCGCCAGCCACCTTATGCAACTAGTGCATGTTAGTCGGTGGAACCGGTCTCACATAAGCGTACGTGTAAGGTTGGTCCGGGCCGCTTCATCCCACAATACCGCTGAAGCAAGAAAAGACTAGTAACGGCAAGAAAGTTGACAAATCTACGCCCACAACAAATTGTGTTCTACTCGCGCAAGAAGAACTACGCATAGACCTAGCTCATGATGCCACTGTTGGGGAACGTTGCAGAAAACAAAAAATTTCCTACTCGTTTCACCAAGATCCATCTAGGAGTTCATCTAGCAACGAGCCATCGGATGCCTCTACATACCTTTGTAGATGGCGTGCGGAAGCGTTCAAAGAACGGTGATGATGTAGTCGTACACGACGTGATCCAAATCACCGATGACCAAGCGCCGAACGGACGGCACCTCCGCGTTCAACACACGTACGGGACGGGAGATGTCTCCTCCTTCTTGATCTAGCAAGGGAGAAGGAGAGGTTGATGAAGATCCAGCAGCACGACGGCGTGGTGGTGGATGCAGGGCGTCACCGTAGCAGGGCTTCGCCTATACTACGCGAGAGAGACGTAACGGGGAGAGAGGGAGGCGCCAGGGGCTAAGGTATGAAGTCCCTCCTCTCCCCCACTATATATAGGGGTGCTAGGGGGGCGCCGGCCCTAGTAGATGGCATCTACTAGGGGGGCGGCGGCCTAGGGTGGGGGGGCTTGCCCCCCAAGCAAGGGGGCGCCCCCCTTTAGGGTTTCCCCCAACCCTAGCCGCACGGGCCCTTGGGGGGTGGTGCCCCAGCCCACTATGGGCTGGGTTCCCTCCCACTTCAGCCCATGGGGCCCCCCGGGATAGGTGGCCCCACCCGGTGGACCCCCGGGACCCTTCCGGTGGTCCCCGTACAATACCGGTGACCCCGAAACTTGTCCCGATGGCCGAAATAGCACTTCCTATATATAATTCTTTACCTCCGGACTATTCCGGAACTCCTCGTGACGTCCGGGATCTCATCCGGGACTCCGAACAACATTCGGGTTACTGCATATACATATCTTCACAACCCTAGCGTCACCGAACCTTAAGTGTGTAGACCCTACGGGTTCGGGAGACAAGCAGACATGACCGAGACGACTCTCCGGTCAATAACCAACAGCGGGATCTGGATACCCATGTTGGCTCCCACATGCTCCACGATGATCTCATCGGATGAACCACAATGTCGAGGATTCAATCAACCCCGTATGCAATTCCCTTTGTCAATCGATATGTTACTTGCCTGAGATTCGATCGTCGGTATCCCAATACCTCGTTCAATCTCGTTACCGGCAAGTCACTTTACTCGTACCGTAATGCATGATCCTGTGACCAGACACTTGGTCACTTTGAGCTCATTATGATGATGCATTACCGAGTGGGCCCAGTGATACCTCTCCGTCATACGGAGTGACAAATCCCAGTCTTGATCCATGTTAACCCAACAGACACTTTCGGAGATACCCGTAGTCTACCTTTATAGTCACCCAGTTACGTTGTGACGTTTGGTATACCCAAAGCACTCCTACGGTATCCGGGAGTTACACGATCTCATGGTCTAAGGAAAAGATACTTTGACATTGGAAAACTCTAGCAAACGAACTATACGATCTTGTGCTATGTTTAGGATTGGGTCTTGTCCATCACATCATTCTCCTAATGATGTGATCTCGTTATCAATGACATCCAATGTCCATAGTCAGGAAACCATGACTATCTGTTGATCAACGAGCTAGTCAACTAGAGGCTTACTAGGGACATGTTGGTGTCTGCTATTCACACATGTATTACGATTTCCGGATAACACAATTATAGCATGAATAAAGACAATTATCATGAATAAGGAAATATAATAATAATGCTTTTATTATTGCCTCTAGGGCATATTTCCAACTAACAACGCTATAAGAGGGGCTGAGCAATACGGTAACATAGCCAAACAATGGTGTGCTAGGACAAGGTGGAGCTAGACATGGCAATATGGGAGGCATGATAAAGCAAGTGGTAGGTATCACAGCATAGCAATAGAGCGAGCTGTTGGGGAATGTAGCAGAAATTCAAAATTTTCCTACGTGTCACCAAGATCTATCTATGGAGAAACCAGCAACGAGGGGAAGGAGAGTGCATCTACATACCCTTGTAGATCGCTATGCGGAAGCGTTCAAGAGAACGGGGTTGAAGGAGTCGGACTCGTCGTGATCCAAATCACCGGAGATCCTAGTGCCGAACGGACGGCACCTCTGTGTTCAACACACGTACAGCCCGGTGACGTCTCCCATGGCTTGATCCAGCAAGGAGAGAGGGAGAGGTTGAGGAAGACTCCATCCAGCAGCAGCACAACGACGTGGTAGTGGTGGAGGAGCGTGGTACTCCAGTAGGGCTTCGCCAAGCACCGCAAGAGACGAGGAGGAGAGAGGTAGGGCTGCGCCAGGGAGAGATCAAATCGTGTGTCTTGCAGCCCCCAATACCTCAAGTATATATAGGGGAAGGGGAGGGGCTGTGCCCCCATCTAGGGTTGCCTCCCTAGGGGTGGCGGCTGCCCCCAAACCCATCTAGGGTTGCGGCCAAGGGGGAGAGAGGGGGCGCACCTAGGGTGGGCCTTAAGGCACATCTGCCCTAGGGTTTTCCCCCCTCCCCTCTAGGAGGCGCCTTGGGCCTTGGTGGGAGGCTCCCCAGCCCACCTAGGGGCTGGTCCCTTCCCACTATTGGCCCATGTATGCCTTCGGGGCCCGTGGCCCCTCCCGGTGGACCCCCGGACCCCTCCGGTGGTCCCGGTACACTACCGGTGATGCCCGGAACACTTCCGGTGGCCAAAACCATACTTCCTATATATCAATCTTTACCTCCGGACCATTCCGAAACTCCTCGTGATGTCCGGGATCTCATACGGGACTCCGAACAAAATTCGGTAACCACATACAAACTTCCTTTATAACCCTAGCGTCATCGAACCTTAAGTGTGTAGACCCTACGGGTTCGGGAACCATGCAGACATGACCGAGGCGTTCTCCGGTCAATAACCAACAGCGGGATCTGGATACCCATGTTGGTTCCCACATGTTCCACGATGATCTCATCGGATGAACCACGATGTCGAGGATTCGATCAATCCCCTATACAATTCCCTTTGTCTAGCGGTATTGTACTTGCCCGAGATTCGATCATTGGTATCCCGATACCTTGTTCAATCTTGTTACCGGCAAGTCTCTTTACTCTTTCCATAACACATCATCCCGTGATCAACTCCTTGATCACATTGTGCACATTATGATGATGTCCTACCGAGTCAGCCCAGAGATACCTCTCCGTCTATACGGAGTGACAAATCCTAGTCTCGATTCGTGCCAACCCAACAGACACTTTCGGAGATACCTGTAGTGTACCTTTATAGCCACCCAGTTACGTTGTGACGTTTGGCACACCCAAAGTATTCCTACGGTATCCGGGAGTTGCACAATCTCATGGTCTAAGGAAATGATACTTGACATTAGAAAAAGCTTTAGCATACGAACTACACGATCTTTGTGCTAGGCTTAGGATTGGGTCTTGTCCATCACATCATTCTCCCAATGATGTGACCCCGTTATCAACGACATCCAATGTCCATGGTCAGGAAACCGTAACCATCTATTGATCAACGAGCTAGTCAACTAGAGGCTTACTAGGGACATGGTGTTGTCTATGTATCCACACATGTATCTGAGTTTCCTATCAATACAATTCTAGCATGGATAATGAACAGTTATCATGAACAAGGAAATATAATAATAACTAATTTATTATTGCCTCTAGGGCATATTTCCAACAGTCTCCCACTTGCACTAGAGCCAATAAACTAGTTCACATTGTCATGTGATTAACACTCACAGGTCACATCGCCATGTGACCAACATCCAAAGAGTTTACTAGTGTCACTAGACTAGTTCACATCATCATGTGATTAAGACTCAATGAGTTCTGGGTTTGATCATGTTTTGCTTATGAGAGAGGTTTTAGTCAACGGGTCTGCAACATTCAGATCCGTATGTACTTCACAAATCTCTAGGTCATATTATAAATGTTGCTTCCATGCTCCACTTGGAGCTATTCCAAATGGTTGCTCCACTGTACGTATCCGGTTTGCTACTCAGAGTCATTCGGATAGGTGTTAAAGCTTGCATCGATGTAACCCTTTACGCCGAACTCTTTATCACCTCCATAATCAAGAAACATGTCCTTATTACTCCAAGGACAATTTTTGACCGCTATCTAGTGATCCACTCCTGGATCACCTTTGTACCCTCTTGCCAGACATGTGGCAAGGCACACATCAGGTGCGGTACTTAGCATGGCATACCGTATAGAGCCTATGACAAAAGCATAGGGGACGACCTTCGTCCTTCCTCTTTCTTCTGCCGTGGTCGAGCTTTATGTCTTAACTTCATACCTTACAACTCAGGCAAGAACTCCTTCTTTGGCTGATCTATCTTGAACACCTTCAAGATCATGTTAAGGTATGTGCTCATTTGAAAGTACCATTAAGCGTTTTTGATCTATCCTTATAGATCTTGATGCTTAATGTTCAAGTAGCTTAATCCAGGCTTTCCATTGAAAAACACTTTCAAATAACCCTATATGCTTTCCAGAAATCCTACGTCATTTCTGATCCATAATATGTCAACAACATATACTCATCAGAAATTCTATAGTGCTCCCACTCACTTCTTTGGAAATACAAGTTTCTCATAAACTTTGTATAAACCCAAAATATTTGATCATCTCATCAAAGCGTACATTCCAACTCCGAGATGCTTACTCCAGTCCTTAGAAGGATTGCTGGAGCTTTGCATACTTTTTAGCATCTTTCAGGATTGACAAAACCTTCCGGTTGTATCACATACAACCTTTCCTCAAGAAAATCGTCGAGGAAACAATGTTTTGACATCCTATCTGCAAGATTTCATAAATAATGCAGTAATCACTAATATAATTCCAACAGACTCTTAGCATCGCTACGAGTGAGAAAGTCTCATTGTAGTCAACTCCTTGAACTTGTCGGAAAACATCTTAACGACAAGTCGAGCTTTCTTAATGGTGATACTTACCATCATTGTCCGTCTTCCTTTTAAAATCCATATGTACCTAACAGCCTTACGACCATCAAGTAGTTCTTCCAAAGTCTACACTTTGTTTTCATACATGGATCCTATCTCGGATTTTATGGCCTCGAGCCATTTATCGAAATCCGGGCCCACCATCTATTCTCCATGGCTCGTAGGTTCATTGTTGTCTAGCAACATGACTTCCAAGACAGGATTACGTACCACTCTAAAGTAGTACACATCCTTGTCATCCCACGAGGTTTGTTAGTGACTTGATCTGAAGTTTCATGATCACTATCATAAGCTTCCACTTCAATTGGTGTAGGTGCCACAGGAACAACTTCCTGTGCCCTGCCAGACACTAGTTGAAGAGACGGTTCAATAACCTCATCAAGTCTCCACCATCCTCCCACTCAATTCTTTCGAGAGAAACTTTTCCTCGAGAAAGGAACCGATTCTAGAAACAATCCCTTATTGCTTTCGGATCTGAGACAGGAGGTATACCCAACTGTTTTGGGTGTCCTATGAAGATGCATTTATCCGCTTTGGGTTCGAGCTTATCAGCCTGAAACTTTTTCACATAAGCGTCGCAGCCCCAAACTTTTAAGAAATGACAACTTAGGTTTCTCTAAACCATAGTTCATACGGTGTCATCTCATCGGAATTACGTGGTGCCCTATTTAAAGTGAATGTGGTTGTCTCTAATGCCTAACCCATAAACTATCATGGTAATTCGATAAGAGACATCATGGTATGCATCATATCCAATAGGGTGCAGTTATGATGTTCGGACACACCATCACACTATGGTGTTCCAGGCTGTATTAGTTGTGAAACAATTTCCACAATGTCTTAATTCTGTGCCAAACTCGTAATTCAGATATTCATCTCTATGATCATATCATAGATATTTTATCCTCTTGTCACGACAATCTTTCAACTTCACCCTGAAATTACTTGAACCTTTCAATAATTCAGACTCGTGATTCATCAAGTAAATATAATCAACATCTACTCAAATCATCTGTGAAGTAAGAACATAACGATATCCACTACATGCCTCAGCACTCATTGGACTGCACACATCAAAATGTATTACTTCCAACAAGTTGCTTTCTAGTTCCATTTACTGAAAATGAGGCTTTCAGTCATCTTGCCCATGTGGTATGATTTGCATGTCTCAAGTGATTCAAAGCCAAGTGAGTCCAAACGGTCCATTTGCATGGAGTTTCTTCATGCATATACACCAATAGACATGGTTCGCATGTCTCAAACTCATCAAAACGAGTGAGCCCAAAGATCCATCAACATGGAGCTTCTTCATGTGTTTTATACTGATATGACTTACGTGGCAGTGCCACAAGTAGGTGGTACTATCATTACTATCTTATGTCTTTTGGCATGAACATGTGTATCACTACGATCGAGATTCAACAAACCATTCATTTTAGGTGCAAGACCACTGAAGGTATTATTCAAATAAACAGAGTAACCATTATTCTCCTTAAATGAATAACCGTATTGCGATAGACATAATCCAATCATGTCTATGCTCAACGCAAACACCAATCTCGATGGTAGAGGGAGCGTGCGATGCTTGATCACATCAAGCTTGGAAAAACTTCCAACACATATTGCCAGCTCACCTTTAGCTAGTCTCCGTTTACTCCGTAGCCTTTTGTTTCGAGTTACTAACACTTAGCAACCGAACCGGTATCTAATACCCTGGTGCTACTAGGAGTACTAGTAAAGTACACATCAACACAATGTATATCCAATATACTTCTATCGACCTTGCCAGCCTTCTTATCTACCAAGTATCTAGGGTAATTCTGCTCCAGTGGTTGTTCCCCTTATTACAGAAGCACTTAGTCTCGGGTTTGGGTTCAACCTTGGGTTTCTTCACTAGAGCAGCAGCTGATTTGCCGTTTCATGAAGTATCCCTTCTTGCCCTTGCCCTTCTTGAAACTAGTGGTTTCACCAACCATCAACAATTGATGCTCCTTCTTGATTTCTACTTTTGTGGTGTCAAACATCGCGAATATCTCAAGGATCATCATATATGTCCCTGATATATTATAGTTCATCACGAAGCTCTAGTAGCTTGGTGGTAATGCGTTCGGAGAAACATCACTGTCTCATCTGGAAGATCAACTCCCACTCGAATCAAATGATTGTTGTACTCAGACAATCTGAGCACAAGCTCAACAATTGAGCTTTTCTCCCTTAGTTTGCAGGCTAAGAAAATCGTCAGAGGTCTTATACCTCTTGACGTGGGCACGAGACTGAAATCCCAATTTCAGCCCTCGAAACATCTCATATGTTTCGCGACGTTTCAAAACGTCTTCGGTGCCTCAACTCTAAACCGTTTAACTGAACTATCACGTAGTTATCAAAATGTGTATGTCAGATGTTCGCAACATCCACAGACGACGTTCGAGGTTCAGCACACTGAGCGGTGCATTAAGGACATAAGCCTTCTATGAAGCAATGAGGACAATCCTCAGTTTACGGACCTAGTCCGCATAATTGCTACTATCAACTTTCAAATAAATTTTCTCTAGGAACATATCTAAACAGTAGAACTGAAGCGTGAGCCACGACATAATTTGCAAAGACCTTTTGACTATGTTCAGAATAATTAAGTTCATCTTATGAACTCCCACTCAGATAGACATCCCTCTAGTCATCTAAGTGATTACATGATCCGAGTCAACTAGGCCGTGTCCGATCATCACGTGAGACGGACTAGTCAACATCGGTGAACATCTTCATGTTGATCGTATCTACCATACGACTCATGCTCGACCTTTCGGTCTCTTGTGTTCCGAGGCCATGTCTGTACATGCTAGGCTCGTCAAGTCAACCTAAGTGTTTCGCGTGTGTAAATCTGTCTTACACCCATTGTATGTGAACGTTAGAATCTATCACACCCGATCATCACGTGGTGCTTCGAAACAACGAACTGTCGCAACGGTGCACAGTTAGGGGGAACACTTTCTTGAAATTATTATGAGGGATCATCTAATTTACTACCGTCGTTCTAAGTAAACAAGATGCAAAAACATGATAAACATCACATGCAATAAAATAATAGTGACATGATATGGCCAATATCATATAGCTCCTTTGATCTCCATCTTGGGGCTCCATGATCATCTTGTCACCGGCATGACACCATGATCTCCATCATCATGATCTCCATCATCGTGTCTTCTTGAAGTTGTCTCGTCATCTATTACTTCTACTACTATGGCTAACGCTTTAGCAATAAAGTAAAGTAATTACATGACGTTTAAGTTGACACGCGGGTCATAAATAAATAAAGACAACTCCTATGGCTCCTGCCGGTTGTCATACCCATCGACATGCAAGTCGTGATTCCTATTACAAGAACATGATCAATCTCATACATCACATATCATTCATCACATTCTTCTTGGCCATATCACATCACATAGCATACCCTGCAAAAACAAGTTAGACGTCCTCTAATTGTTGTTTGCTTGTTTTACGTGGCTGCTATGGGTTTCTAGCAAGAACATTTCTTACCTACGCAAAAACCACAACGTGATATGCCAATTGCTATTTACCCTTCATAAGGACCCTTTTCATCGAATCCGATCCGACTAAAGTGGGAGAGACAGACACCCGCTAGCCACCTTATGCAACTAGTGCATGTCAGTCGGTGGAACCAGTCTCACGTAAGAGTACGTGTAAGGTCGGTCCGGGCCGCTTCATCCCACAATGCCGCCGAATCAAGATTGGACTAGTAACGGTAAACATATTGAACAAAATCAATGCCCACAACTACTTTGTGTTCTACTCATGCATAGAATCTACGCAATAGACCTAGCTCATGATGCCACTGTTGGGGAACGTAGCAGAAATTCAAAATTTTCCTATGTGTCACCAAGATCTATCTATGGAGAAACCAGCAACAAGGGGAAGGAGAGTGCATCTACATACCCTTGTAGATCGCTATGCGGAAGCGTTCAAGAGAACGGGGTTGAAGGAGTCGTACTCGTCGTGATCCAAATCACCGGAGATCCTAGTGCCGAACGGATGGCACCTCCGTGTTCAACACACCTACAGCCCGATGACGTCTCCCATGCCTTGATCCAGCAAGGAGAGAGGGAGAGGTTGAGGAAGACTCCATCCAGCAGCAGCACAATGGCATGGTGGTGGTGGACGAGCGTGGTACTCCAGCAGGGCTTCGCCAAGCACCGCAAGAGACGAGGAGGAGAGAGGTAGGGCTGCGCCAGGGAGAGATCAAATCGTGTGTCTTGCAGCCCCCAATACCTCAAGTATATATAGGGGAAGGGGAGGGGCTGTGCCCCCATCTAGGGTTGCCTCCCTAGGGGTGGTGGCTGCCCCCAAACCCATCTAGGGTTGCGGCCAAGGGGGAGAGAGGGGGGCGCACCTAGGGTGGGCCTTAAGGCCCATCTGCCCTAGGGTTTGCCCCCTCCCCTCTAGGAGGCGCCTTGGGCCTTGGTGAGAGGCGCCCCAGCCCACCTAGGGGCTGGTCCATTACCACTATTGGCCCATGTATGCCTCTGGGGCCCGTGGCCCCTCCCGGTGGACCCCCGGACCCCTCAGGTGGTCCCGGTACACTACCGGTGATGCCCGGAACACTTCCGGTGGCCAAAACCATACTTCCTATATATCAATCTTTACCTACGGACCATTCCGGAACTCCTCGTGACGTCCGGGATCTCATCCGGGACTCCGAACAACATTCGGTAACCACATACAAACTTCCTTTATAACCCTAGCGTCATCGAACCTTAAGTGTGTAGACCCTACGGGTTCGGGAACCATGCAGACATGACCGAGACGTTCTCCGGTCAATAACCAACAGCGGGATCTGGATACCCATGTTGGTTCCCACATGTTCCACGATGGTCTCATTGGATGAACCACGATGTCGAGGATTCGATCAATCCCGTATACAATTCCCTTTGTCTAGCGGTATTGTACTTGCCCGAGATTCGATCGTCGGTATGCCGATACCTTGTTCAATCTCGTTACCGGCAAGTCTCTTTACTCGTTCCGTAACACATCATCCCGTGATCAACTCCTTGATCACATTGTGCACATTATGATGATGTCCTACCGAGTGGGCCCAGAGATACCTCTCCGTTTACACGGAGTGACAAATCCCAGTCTCGATTCGTGCCAACCCAACAGACACTTTCGGAGATACCTGTAGTGTACCTTTATAGCCACCCAGTTACGTTGTGACGTTTGGCACACCCAAAGTATTCCTACGGTATCCGGGAGTTGCATAATCTCATGGTCTAAGGAAATGATACTTGACATTAGAAAAAGCTTTAACATACGAACTACACGATCTTTGTGCTAGGCTTAGGATTGGGTCTTGTCCATCACATCATTCTCCCAATGATGTGATCCCGTTATCAACGACATCCAATGTCCATGGTCAGGAAACCGTAACCATCTATTGATCAACGAGCTAGTCAACTAGAGGCTTACTAGGGACATGGTGTTGTCTATGTATCCACACATGTATCTGGGTTTCCTATCAATACAATTCTAGCATGGATAATAAACGGTTATCATGAACAAGGAAATATAATAATAACTAATTTATTATTGCCTCTAGGGCATATTTCCAACATGAGCAACTAGCAAGCAAAGATAGAAGTGATTTCGAGGGTATGGTCATCTTTCCTGAGATCCCGCAAGGAAGAAGAACGAATCCATGAAGAAGACAAATGGATGGAGTCGAACGGATCCTCACAACTCCGGAACGGAACCGAAGCTAACGAGGGAAGCAACCCGGAAAGAAGCAAGCAACATAGTAAACAACCAAGCATAACATGGCATGATGCACAACCAAGTATGATGCATGTCCGATTTAATGAGGCATGGCATAGCAAACTGCACAAACAATACTACAAATTAAGTGGAGCTCAATATGCACGAGTTGCATATTGATGGAACACGACATTCAAGTTATTTAGTTCGATCTCGTTTATGCACCCAACAATATTAAATTTTGATTCGCATGGCAAGGGGTGAAGCATAAGTAAACTACACATCTAGGCAAGTTTAAATGAGGCCGGAATAACAAGCAACAAGTCAGGAAAAATCTCATGTGCAATATTTTAGGTTTGGTACTGTTTTGCCCTAACCCATATTTTAGAGTTGTTAAACATGCAAAGCAAGTACATCATGTTAAACTAGGCATTTTTCTACCCCATTTACATATAAAGTTTATTAAGTTTGGAGTTGCGGTAATTAAGTTATGAATTAAAGCATTTTAACATGTTATTTAAGAAAATTAAAGCAAACATCATTTTAAACATTTCAAACATGGATTAAAGTGGCAATTATGAAACTAGATGAAATTCTAGTCATTTTACGTATATAAAACATTTTAATCCGATGCACGGTTATTTAGTTGTGAGCATCTCAATATGAAGGCATATCCTGTAAATATGCAATGACCAGGTTAAATGATAAAATTGCAGAACAAAAAAAAACACATCGGGCCGTAACTAGCTAGCCCAACAATGGGAAAAAAATAGGAGGGTGCTTGGGGCTTACCCATGGGCCAAGCCCAGCTGGCGATGAGGGAGGCCGGCGGGGGAAACGGCTAGGCTGCGGCCTGGCGCGCTGTTGGCGCGGTCAACGTGAGGCAAGGGAGCGGGAATCGAACGAACTGCTCGTCCTCTGGCTCGGCTCGGTGCAAAAGGAAGCAGAGACCGCGTGGATGGCCATGGCGAAGCAGGGACGTCCGAGACGATGGCGGCGTGGCTGCAGAAGCCTGGTACGGTGGCGTCTTGGACCCAGCAGCAGAGCGATCCAGATCGGGACCCACCCTGGTGAACAACGAGGGCAGCGGCGCCATGGCGGTCGACGGCCACACCTGCAGGGGTGGGAGGCAGGGACTTTCAGAGAGAGAGAGAGAGAGCAGCGGGGAAGGAGGAGAAGGAGGGCACGACCTGGTTGTTTGGGTCGTCGGAGGGCAAGGTCGCCGGCAGCAGGTCGAGCTCCTTCTCGTGGAAGGAGGCGCTCGAGGTGGTGCTTCAGCACGGGAGTTCGAGGCTGCAGGGTCGACGACTGGCAATGATGGCGCGATAGGTGAAGCAGAGGAGGCAGAGGCGCCATGGCGGGGAACGCCCGTTGGTGGTGGTGCTCCGATGAGCCTCGGGCGGCGCACACCAGCGAGGACGACGGGGACAAGGAGAGGCTAAGGCGCAGCTACTGATTATGGCAAACTCCGAACGGAGCGGCAGGGACCTGCGGAGGAACAGAGAGAGAGCTGAGAGACAGAGAGAGAAACGGGAGGGAAGGAAGAGAAGGGAGCGATGGGGGCCTGCCTACTAGCTTGCTCCGGCGTGGTGGCGATGACGTGGTGGCGGGGTCGAGGTTGGAGGCGTGCGACGACGGGCGAGCTCGAGCGCATGGGCAGAGGAGCATGACACAGGGGATCGGGTGCTGCCGCTCGTCGCCGGCGGGGAGGCATGGCTGGCTGTGCGAGATGGAAGCGCACGGGAGGAGGTGAGGTGCGGCCAGCGGGTGGAGGAGACGAAGCTGAGCACTGGTCAGGGAGCTTCTGCTCCGGCGAAGATCCGGCAGGGCTCGGCCCGGGCGTGCTGGTGGCCTCGATCCTGACGAGGTCGAGCGGGGATGTGGCTAGAATCAAGGAGAGATGGGGATCGATGGATTTGGACGTATCAGTGATGGCTGGTTGGTGCGAAGGGGATCCCGAGGGGATTTGAAGTGGCGGGGCGCAGGAGGATGGATGGGACAAGTGGCCTAAAAACTAGGGCTCAGTCTGATTTATATAGTGAGTGGGTTAGGTTAGGGGCTACTCCGGTCCCTCCAATTTAGACCGGACGCTCGAGATAAAAAAAGGCTAGGGAGACCAAAAAGAAAATGGAGATGTTTTATAGACGTTTGGGGATGATCCAGACCCAACGGTGATGACTATCTGGCTTGGGTTCGGGACAGTTTTCGGACGCGCGCGCGGAGGGCCGCGGGCTGACGAGAGAGGTTAGGTTGGGCCTGGCGGTAAGTAGTGGATTGTGTAGACGGTCTAGTGAGGAAAGAGAGGAAAAGCCCGGCAACAGTTTTCGGAGACCGAAAACGTCCGACGATAGACCGGCTATATTGCCGCTATAAATATCCGTTGGGGCATGAAACGGACTCCGATTGTGATGAAACTTGGCAGGCGGTCTATCTACACTATAAGAAGACCGCACGCCAACTCTCATCCCATTCCGAGAACATTTTACGGCCACTTATAAAATACTATTTCGGACATGCCGCGGGCACGTGCGAGTGTGGTTGGGCTTAGAACGGACAACGGACGGAACTGGGGGAACCCGGACGAATGCATGTTTTGAAAACATGATGATGCAATGCACATGATGACATGGCAAGATGCAACACTCAAGCGAATGATATGGCAACAAATAGCGAATAACTAGAAGACAGCTGACGCATCGGTCTCGGGGCGTTACATTTCATGAATTTCAGACGAGTTTTGGATTTACTAGAATTTAAAAACCAGGCATCTCAATGTTTTGCCGGCAATCAACGGTGCCATGGTGTTTGAAATTCATTCCCATTTCTTGCATGGCACCTAAGCATGCACCCAAGGACAAATATTTGATTTTTCAAAGAATTTATATGCACTGGAGCATGTGCATGTAGTTCTAATTTGAATTATGCACATAAATGCATTGAAAACTCACTTAATGCATAACAATGTCCAAACGAACCCTGAATAATTCCAATTCTTTTATGATCACTGCAGATAAACGGTCTAGCAATTCAAACATCGTCTGTGGTCGCTGTGACCCCATTATGTAATTCAAATCAAGATGAAAAATCATGTAGATCCCACACAGTTTATTATAACCGACCGTGTGAGATGCATCACAAAATATCTTCGGATCGTGTCTGAATAAGGGACCGTGTTTGATGAAACTTTGCGCGCCAGTTTTTTGGCTGAAGCGATTCCAAATTTTTAGCTTCCATGGAAATATCTACCTCCCCGCCCCCTCCCCCTTACCAAAAGCCACATTTCCCCTCTTTCCGCCTTCCTTTCCAACTTGAAACCTTCACTCCTTGGTTGCAGCGCCGCCGCCTCCTCGCCGGCGACCCTCCTTCACGCTCCTCGGCCTCGCCTATCCAGGCAGGTAATCCACACCCGACCCTCATCCTCCTCCTCTTTCCACATCCCACATCCCCCTACCGCCGACGCGAGCGCTACACCTTCCACCCAAACCACCGACCCCTCCACCAAATAAGCATCGACCTAAGCGATGGTGCACGCAGTATAGCCAGGACCTCAAGGAGCATTTGGCAGCGGAGAAGCAAATCACGGCCGCACGCGCGGATGAGGTCGCGATGGCTGCCATTCGTGCAGACCCCCAGATCTTGAAGGAGCACCTTGCCATTTGCTAGCTACACCGGTTAAGCATGCTCGGTTTACCCGTTGCATGTGCTGCTCCTGCCTTTCCTTCACAAATTCTAGTGAATTGTGCAATCTATTTTTACCATGCAATTTGTTGCTCTAGTGTATATGTTCTATATGTCGTGTAGTGTGGTGCTCACTTATTAACTGTTTTGTCAATTAGTTGTCGTCTTCAGTTAACTATTTGGTTCAATTCTGCAAATGTGATGTTCAATTCTTCAGGCTGCAATTTTGTATTGTCTTCCATGTGAGAAATAAATCGAATTTATCTTTACAAAATTGTGGGTGCATTCTGTTATTGTATACCATGTGAGGAATAAATTGAATTTGGTTGTAGTAAATACATGAGAAATAAATACAGTTGCTACAATTGGCTGTAGTTAATTGTTTGGTTAACTGTCTGATCTTCTATTAGGAGTATGTCATATTGTGCAATGTGGTGCTCGGTTAATTTTTGGTTCATTTGTTGTGGTGTTTAGTTAACTTCTTGGTTCAATTCTGCAATGTGATGTCCAATTGTCGTGGGTAGAATTTTGTATTGTTGTGCATGTGAGGAATAAATCGAATTTGGATGCACTTAATACATGAGAAAAATATACAAGTGCTATATTTCCTAGTTCTTAATCATGCTTGGTTTGGATAAATGGGTTTTCCGTGTGGCTTCAATTAATCTGATGAATCTGCAATGTGATTATTTTTCATCAATAGATTTTATTGATAGCATGCGAACCCTTACTTAACTTGATGACTAACTACCTTATATGTGTTGCAGGGAAACAATGGGAAGCACTGAGGTTTACAGTCGAAGTTAGCACGTGCATGGTCTGTTGTCTAATAGCACATTATTGTGCAATTGCAGGAACCATGCTAATATTTAGGTTTTTAACAAGTTGGTCTTGCACATGTAGCCCCTGCTGTAAGAGGTTTTGACCCACTGTTCGACCCTTTTTGCACATGGGGATATGAGTTGTCCATGAATATCAGTCAAGTCAGGATACTCAGAAAGATTGTTAGGATAAAGAAATTAGGGACAAAAAACAACAAGATCTTTGTCTGCACAATGAAGAAGACATCAGTTCACTACAGGATGGTACTAACTATTGTACCTTGCCTTTTTATTCCTTTGCCCCATTTCCAATATAGAGAAGATATTTATGCACATCCTTGTTTTCAGGCCTTTCCAAAGCAGTTCACTGATGATTACCTCTCAAACCATGTATGGTCAGGAGGTGAGGAAGGTATTCATACAACACGCACGGTTCAATATTGAAGTGTTCCTGAAGAGGATGAAGGATGGACGGTCAATCATCCACAGGCACTGTCCTAAAGTTACAAATACCTTCAACATCAATGAAGGCTCAATATTCGCCTTCTGCTTCAACAGTTTTCCAGATGAGATACAGCTGTCTATGTATCGTATATGATGCTAATTTGGAAAGGTTATAAATGTTGCATGTGAAACTTGGTCCTGGTGTGTTTGTGTAATGGGGTAGCTGAGTGCTGAAGCTATATGATGTTGTACTGTGATGTATTTCAATTATGAAAATGAAATATATTGTGTGCTTAATATGAACTATCAATTAGATTAATAAATGGATTATGAATAATCGGATAATTAGCCTGCTAATTGGGTTTTTCCATTGCAAACGGTTGTTAAAAAATACCATGGGCGATGACCTTAGGCTACGCACACAGTTTCTAGGAATAAACCATGATGGATCAATGAACAATCGCACACGACTTTCTCTTGAAAACTGTTTGCGTTAGGCCACCTTGCGCAAACTTTTACCACATGAAAACTGTGTGTGATGGACAGCCTTTGCCACACAGTTTCTTCCACGGACCGTGTGTGATATATTCAATAACGCAAGCGATTTAATAGGAAAAATTGTGTGTGATGTACCTGTGAACGGAAACGTTTTCCTTGGAGCGATTGTGTGGGATGTACATACGAATGGAAACGTTTAGCGGGGACTGACTGTGTGGGATGTACTTGCAACCGGAAACAATTTTGCCGTATAATTATATTTTAAGCTCTACTGTACGTATTTCCGTATTTGAGCACTCACCGGTCACACACGACCTCATTCTGGCGAATGTGTGTGCCAGGAGGGCACATCCCCAACGGTTCTGGGTCGTGTGGGAAGGACCCCCTATCGCCCACACTCACTTGGCGACGGTTCCAAATGCCGTCACGGAAAGGGGTTAAAAACCGTTTGTTTAGGAGCTCGCGGTACTAGTGAGTCGACGACAATAGATGAGGATCACATCCTGTACGCAGCAATGGATGCCTACCTTTGTTTAAATATCTACAAGGGTTGGATGAAGAAGAAGAGCCCGGTGTCCGGTTCAAGCAAAGAAGCAGCGACGAAGAGGAAGAGGAAGAGGCACGAGGACGAAGTCGAGGACGTGGACTCGGACTCTGAGTAAGGTGGCAGTGTCGTCGCTCATGCTGGTTCTACTACAGTGTCAAATGGACTAGTTGCTTAGTTTTATTTCAGGGGTGTGTTGTGCTGAGCCCCCAGCAGAACTATGTTTATGTTCTTTCTTTTTATTTGAACTTTATGCTCTTTTTTGCTATTTGAACTCTTTTACGTACAGTAGTACTAGTACTATGTCTTACTACTGTTCTTCTCGAAGTTGGTACTACTACTCATATCTTCGTGTTGCTACCATACTTAATACGCTCGTACTAGTAGTATGCTTTAGGTCAGTCTATTTGTGAAAGGAGTTCGACGGAGCGAAGGAAGAAGACAGTAGAGAAGCTACCCCAGTATCTATATTAGGGTGGCAGGGTGCCCATGATCTATCTTATGAGTGTTGGGTGTGGAATGTGATACGTCCATTTTGCATCATCCTTTTATATCGATATTTATTGCATTATGGGTTGTTATTACACATTATGTCGCAATAATTATGCCTATTCTTTCTTATTTTACAAGGTTTACATAAAGAGGGAGAATGCCGGTAGCTGGGATTCTGGGCTGGAAAAGGAGAAAATATTAGAGACCTATTCTGCACAGCTCCAAAAGTCCTGAAACTTCATGGAAGACGTTTTCAGAATATAAAAAATACTAAGCGCAAGAAGTTCACCAGGGGGGCCACACCCTGCCCACGAGGGTGGGGGCGCGCCCTACCCCCCTGGGCGCGCCCCCTACCTCATGGTCCCCCTGGTGGCCCTCCGGTGGCCATCTTCTTCTATATGGAGTCTTTCGATGAGAAAAAAATCATAAGCCATCTTCCCGGACGAGACTCCGCCGCCACGAGGCGGAACCTTGTTGGAACCAATCTAGGGCTCTGGCGGAGCTGTTCTGCCGGGGAAACTTCCCTCCGGGAGGGGGAAATCATCGCCATCGTCATCACCAATGCTCCTCTCATTGGGAGAGGGCAATCTCCATCAACATCTTCACCAGCACCATCTCCTCTCAAAACCCTAGTTCATCTCTTGTATCCAATTCTTGTCTCCAAGTCCGGGATTGGTACCTGTGGGTTGCTAGTAGTGTTAATTACTCCTTGTAGTTGATGCTAGTTAGTTTATTTGGTGTAAGATCATATGTTCAGATCCTATATGCATATTAATACCCCTCTGATTATGAACATGAATATGCTTTGTGAGTAGTTAAATTTGTTCCTGAGGACATGGGAGAAGTCTTGCTATCAGTAGTCATGTGAATTTGGTATTCATTCGATATTTTGATGAGATGTATGTTGTCTCTCCTCTAGTGGTGTTATGTGAACGTCGACTACGTGACACTTCACCATTATTTGGGCCTAGAGGAAGGCATTGGGAAGTAATAAGTAGATGATGGGTTGCTAGAGTGACAGAAGCTTAAACCCTAGTTTATGCGTTGCTTCATAAGGGGCTGATTTGGATCCATATGTTTCATGCTATGGTTAGGTTTACCTTAATACTTTTGTTGTAGTTGCGGATGCTTGCAATAGAGGTTAATCAAAAGTGGGATGCTTGTCGAAGTAAGGACAGTACCCAAGCACCGGTCTACCCACATACCAAATTATCAAAGTACTGAACGCGAATCATATGAACGTGATGAAAACTAGCTTGACGATATTACCTTGTGTCCTCGGGAGCGCTTTACATCATATAAGAGTTTGTCCAGGCTTGTCCTTTACTACAAAAAGGATTGGGCCATCTTGCCGCACCTTATTTACTTTTATTACTTGTTACTCGTTACATATCATCCTATCACAAAACTATCTGTTACCTATTATTTCAGTGCTTGCAGAGAATACCTTGCTGAAAACCGCTTATCATTTCCTTCTGCTCCTCGTTGGGTTCGACACTCGTACTTATCGAAAGGACTACGATAGATCCCCCATACTTGTGGGTCATCAAGACTCTTTTCTGGCACCGTTGCCGGGGAGTGAAGCGCCTTTGGTAGGTGGAATTTGGTAAGGAAAAATTTATATAGTGTGCTGAAATTTCCTGTCACTTGTTACTATGGAAAGTAATCCTCTGAGGGGCTTGTTCGGGGTATCTTCACCCCGACCAGTAGAGCAAAGAGTTTCTCCTCAACCTACTGAAAATGAAAATGTCTGCATTGAAATTCCTTCGGGTATGATAGAAAAACTGCTAGCTAATCCTTTTGCAGGAGATGGAACAACGCATCCTGATGAGCACCTAATATATGTGGATGAAGTTTGTGGATTATTTAAGCTTGCAGGTGTACCCGGATATGTTATTAAGAAGAAGGTCTTCCCTTTATCTTTGAAGGAAGATGCATTGACATGGTATAGGCTATGTGATGATCTGGGATCATGGAACTACAAACGATTGAAATTGGAATTTCATCAGAAGTTTTATCCTATGCATTTTGTTCATCGTGCTCACAGTTATATATATAATTTCTGGCCTCGTGAAGGAGAAAGCATCGCTCAAGCTTGGGGGAGGCTTAAATCAATGTTATATTCATGCCCCAATCACGAGCTCTCAAGAGAAATGATTATTCAAAAAATTTATGCTCGGCTTTCTGATAGCAATCGGACCATGCTCGATACCTCTTGTGCTGGCTCTTTTATGATGAAGACTACTGAATTCAAATGGGATTTATTGGAAAGAATTAAATGCAACTATGAAGAGTGGGACCTCGACAAAGGAAAGGGGTAAGGTATGACACCTAAGTTTGATTGTGTTAAATCTTTTATGGATACCAATGTTTTCCGTAAATTTAGCACTAAATATGGACTTGACTCTGAGATAGTAGCTTCTTTGTGTGAATCTTTTGCTACTCATGTTGATCTCCCTAGGTAGAAGTGGTTTAAATATCATCCTCCCATAGAAGTAAAAATAGCTGCACCAATTAAAGTTGAAGAAAAGACTATCACTTATAATGATCCTATTGTTCCTACTGCTTATGTTGAGAAACCGCCTTTTCCTGTTAGGATAAAAGATCATGCTAAAGATTCAGCTGTGGTTCGTAAAAGCAATACTAGAACTTATACACCTCCTGAGCAAGTTAAAGTTGAACCTAATATTGGTATTGTTAAAGATCTCTTCTCTGATAATATTGATGGGCATGTTATTTATTTTTGTGATGAAACTGCTAGAATTGCTAAACCTTGTGCTAAAGATAAAGCTAGACCTGTGGTAGGCATGCCTGTTATTTTTGTTAAAATATGAGATCATTGTTATCATGGCTTATGTGATATGGGTGCCAGTGCTAGTGCAATACCTATTGACCTATATAGAGAAATTATGCATGATATTGCACCCTCTGAGTTAGAACTATTGCACCATGGGAATTTGTTTAGAGATGTTGAAGTCTTGTGTGGGAAAACTAAATATCCTGCTGATTTTCTTGTTCTTGGTTCCCCACAAGATAGCTTTTGTCCCATTATATTTGGTAGACCCTTCTTAAATACTGTTAATGCTACCATAGATTGCACAAGGGATGTTGTTACTGTCGGCTTAGATGATATGACTCATGAGTTTAATTTCTCTAAATTTAGTAAACAACACCGTGAAGAAGAATTGCCTAGTAAGGATGAAATTATTGGTCTTGCTTCTATTGTCGTACCTCCTAGTGATCCTTTAGAACAATATTTGCTAGACCATGAGAATGATATGTTTATGAATGAAAGAAGGGAAATAGATGAAGTATTCTTTAAACAGGAACCTATTCTGAAACACAATTTGCCTGTTGAAATCCTAGGGGATCCCCCTCCACCTAAGGGTGATCCCGTGTTTGAGCTTAAACCGTTGCCTGATAATCTTAAATATGCTTATCTTGATGAAAAGAAGATATATCTGTTATTATTAGTGCTAACCTTTCAGAGCATGAAGAAGAAAGATTATTGAAAACTCTGAAGAAGCACGTGCTGCTATTGGATATACTCTTGATGATCTTAAGGGCATTAGTCCCACTCTATGTCAACATAAAATAAATTTGGAAGCAGATGCCAAACCAGTGTGATCCTCAACGACGTCTGAATCCTAAAATGAAAGAAGTGGTAAGAAAAAAATACTAAAGCTTCTGGAGGCAGGTATAATTTATCCCGTTGCTGATAGTCAGTGGGTAAGTCCTGTCATTGTGTCCCTAAGAAGGGAGGTATTACTGTTGTTCCTAATGATAAAGATGAATTGATTCCACAAAGAATTATTACAGGTTATAGGATGGTAATTGATTTCCGCAAATTAAATAAGGCTACTAAGAAAGATCATTACCCCTTACCTTTTATCGATCAAATGCTAGAAAGATTATGCAAACATACACATTACTGCTTTCTAGATGGTTATTCTGGTTTCTCTCAAATACCTGTGTCGGCTAAAGATCAATCAAAGACTACTTTTACATGCCCTTTTGGTACTTTTGCTTATAGACGTATGCCTTTTGGTTTATGTAATGCACCTGCTACCTTTCAAAGATGCATGATGGCTATATTCTCTGACTTTTGTGAAAAGATTTCCTCTTTTGATGATTGCTTAAGCAACCTTGATCGAGTTTTGCAGAGATGTGAAGAAACTAATCTTGTCTTGAATTGGGAAAAGTGCCACTTTATGGTTAATGAAGGTATTGTCTTGGGACATAAAGTTTCTGAAAGAGGTATTGAGGTTGATAAAGCCAAGGTTGATGCTATTGAAAAGATGCCATGTCCCAAGGACATCAAAGGTATAAGAAGTTTCCTTGGTCATGCCGGTTTTATAGGAGGTTCCTTAAGGACTTCTCCAAAATTTCTCGGCCTCTGACTAATTTATTACAAAAAGATATACCATTTGTTATTGATGATGATTGCGTAGAAGCATTTGAAATACTTAAGAAAGCATTGATCTCTGCACCTATTGTTCAGCCACCTGATTGGAATTTACCTTTTGAAATTATGTGTGATGCTAGTGATTATGCTGTAGGTGCTGTTCTAGGGCAAAGAGTTGATAAGAAACTAAATGTTATTCAATATGCTAGTAAAACTCTAGACAGTGCCCAGAGAAACTATTCTACTACTGAAAAAGAATTTTTAGCAGTTGTATTTGCTTATGATAAGTTCAGACCTTATATTGTTGATTCTAAAGTAACTATTCACACTGATCATGCTGCTATTAAATATCTTATGGAAAAGAAATATGCTAAACCTAGACTTATTAGATGGGTTCTCTTGCTACAAGAATTTGATTTGCATATCATTGATAGAAAGGGAGCTGAGAACCCCATTGCACACAACTTGTCTAGGTTAGAAAATGTTCTTGATGACCCACTACCTATTGATGATAGCTTTCCTGATGAACAATTAAATGTCATAAATGCTTCTCATACTGCTCCATGGTATGCTGATTATGCTAATTACATTGTTGCTAAATTTATACCACCTAGCTTTACATACCAGCAAAAGAAAAAGTTCTTCTATGATTTGAGACATTGCTTTTGGGATGACCCACATCTCTATAAAGGAGTAGATGGTGTTATTAGACGTTGTGTACCTGAGCATGAACAGGAACAGATCCTACGCAAGTGTCACTCCGAGGCTTACGGAGGACACCATGCTGGAGATAGAACTGCACACAAGGTATTGCAATCCGGTTTTTATTGGCCTACTGTCTTCAAGGATGCCCGTAAGTTTGTCTTGTCTTGTGATGAATGTCAAACAATTGGTAATATTAGTAGACGTCAAGAAATGCCTATGAATTATTCACTTGTTATTGAACCATTTGATGTTTGGGGCTTTGATTATATGGGACCTTTTCCTGCCTCTAATGGATATACACATATTTTAGTTGTTGTTGATTACGTTACTAAGTGGGTAGAAGCTATTCCAACTAGTAGTGTCGATCATAACACCTCTATTAAGATGCTTAAAGAAGTTATTTTTCCAAGGTTTGGAGTCCGTAGATATTTAATGACTGATGGTGGTTCACATTTTATTCATGGTGCTTTCCGTAAAATGCTTGCTAAATATGATGTTAATCATAGAATTGCATCTCCTTATCATCCAAAGTCTAGTGGTCAAGTAGAATTGAGTAATAGAGAACTCAAATTAATTTTGCAAAAGACTGTTAATAGATCTAGAAAGAATTGGTCCAAGAAACTTGACGATGCATTATGGGCCTATAGAACTGCATATAAAAATCCTATGGGTATGTCTCCGTATAAAATGGTTTATGGAAAAGCATGTCACTTACCTCTCGAACTAGAACATAAGGCTTATTGGGCTATTAAAGAGCTCAATTATGATTTCAAACTTGCGGTGAGAAGAGGTTATTTGACCTTAGCTCACTTGATGAATGGAGAACCCAAGCCTATGAGAATGCCAAATTATTTAAAGAAAAAGTTAAAAGATGGCATGACAAAAGAATACAAAGGCGTGAGTTTAATGTAGGTGATTATGTATTATTATACAACCCTTGTTTATGATTTTTTGCAGGAAAACTTCTCTCTAAATGGGAAGGTCCTTACGTTATCGAGGAGGTCTATCGTTTCGGTGCCATAAAAATCAACAACTTCGAAGGCACAAACCCGAAGCTGGTGAACGGTCAAAGAATTAAACATTATATCTCAGGTAATCCTATAAATGTTGAAACCAATGTTATTGAAACCGTAACCCCGGAGGAATACATAAGGGACACTTTCCGGAACGTTTCAGACTCCGAAAAGGAATAGGTATGTGGTACGGTAAGTAAACCGACTCCAAAACAGTTCTAATGGCAATTTTCTTCCGTATTGGAATATTTAGAAAAATAGAAAAATAAGAGGCAGTCCGGGAAGGACACGAGGGCTCCACGAGGGTGGAGCGCGCGCCATACCCCCCTGGGCGCCCCCTACCTCGTGGGCACCTCGTGTGCTCTCCGGACTCTGTTTTCTTACACGACACATATTTTGGTCAGTAAAAATTCATTATATAACCTGTTGGGGAACGTTGTAATTTCAAAAAAAATCCTACGCACACGCAAGATCATGGTGATGCATAGCAACGAGAGGGGAGAGTGTTGTCTATGTACCCTCGTAGACCGAAAGCGGAAGCGTTAGCACAATGAGAGGGGAGAGTGTTGTCTACGTACCCTCGTAGACCGGCAACGGAAGCATTGACACAACGTAGAGGAACTAGTCGTACGTCTTCCCGATCTGAATGATCCATGTACCGAACGTACGGCACCTCCGAGTTCTGCACACGTTCAACTCGGTGACGTCCCTCGAGCTCCGATCCAGCAAAGTGTTGAGGGAGAGTTTCTTCAGCACGATGGCGTGATGACGGTGATGATGTTCTACCGACGCAGGGCTTCGCCTAAGCAGCGCTACGATATGACCAAGGTGGAATATGGTGGAAGGGGGCACCGCACACGTCTAAGGAACGATCACGAAGATCAACTTGTGTGTCATGGGGTGCCCCCTTGCCCCCGTATATAAAGGAGGGAGAGGGGGAGGTGCGGCCGGCCAAAGGGGTGCGACCGGGAGTAGGACTCCCCGCTCTTGCCATGTTGGAAAAGGAAGGGGGAAGGGAGAAAGAGGAAAGGGGGCGCCGCCACCCTTCCTTGTCCTATTCGGACTAGGGGGGAGGGGGCGCGCGGCCTGCCCTGGCCGGCCCTCCTCTTCTCCCTTAGGGCCCATGTAGGCCCAATAACCCCGGGGGGGTTCCGGTAACCCCCCAGTACTCCGGTAAAATCCCGATTTCACCCGGAACGTTTCCGATATCCAAATATAGGCTTCCAATATATCAATCTTTATGTCTCGACCATTTTGAGACTCCTCGTCATGTCCGTGATCACATCCGGGACACCGAACAACCTTCGGTACATCAAAACACAAAAACCCTAATTACGATCGTCACCGAACTTTAAGCGTGCGGACCCTACGGGTTCGAGACCTATGTAGACATGACTGACACACGTCTCCGGTCAATAACCAATAGCGGAACCTGGATGCTCATATTGGCTCCTACATATTCTATGAAGATCTTTATCGGTCAGACCGCATAACAATATATGTTGTTCCCTTTGTCATCAGTATGTTACTTGCCCGAGATTCGATCGTCGGTATCTCAATACCTAGTTGAATCTCGTTACCGGCAAGTCTCTTTACTCGTTCTGTAATACATCATCCCGCAACTAACTTATTAGTTGCAATGCTTGCAAGGCTTGAGTGATGTGCATTACCGAGAGGGTCCAGAGATACCTCTCCGACAATCGGAGTGACAAATCCTAATCTCGAAATACGCCAACCCAACAAATACCTTCGGAGACACCTGTAGAGCACCTTTATAATCACCCAGTTACGTTGTGACGTTTGGTAGCACACAAAGTGTTCCTCTGGTAAACGGGAGTTGCATAATCTCATAGTCATAGGAACATATATAAGTTATGAAGAAAGCAATAGCAACAAACTAAACGATCAAGTGCTAAGCTAATGGAATGGGTCAAGTCAATCACATCATTCTCCTAATGATGTGATCCTGTTAACCAAATAACATCTCATGTTTATGGTTAGGAAACATAACCATCTTTGATCAACGAGCTAGTCAAGTAGAGGCATACTAGTGACACTCTGTTTGTCTATGTATTCACACATGTATTATGTTTCTGGTTAATACAATTCTAGCATGAATAATAAACATTTATCATGATACAAGGAAATAAATAATAACTTTATTATTGCCTCTAGGGCATATTTCCTTCATAACCTCCCAGAGGTTTTGACTCTCGTATCACGCAAAAATCTCCTGTCTTTGTTTCGAGCTGTTTTTCTGACAGATCCAGTTCGTTATGTCATCTTCAAGTGCCCCCAAGGACCAATTCTTCGAGAAGGTCATCAACCCCTACCTCGCGGAGGTGCTGCAACACCCTCAAACCATTGAGATGCGTGAGGGGTTGTTGCACATCCGCGATGCTGAGGGACCAAGGAAGACCGGAAGCACGGAGGCAAGGCTCGAGGCATTGGGGCAAGAAGTTTTCAAGTGTCAGGAGATGGTAGAGCGTGGACTCGATTCCAATCACATTATGATCACAGAGTTCACCAACAACCACAAGCTGGACGTCAAGGACATTGGGGAGGCCATCTTCAAGCTTCATGAGAAAATCGAGCACCTCCAAGCCCAGATCTATGACCTGCAAAATCAAAACTGTGAGTATGAATATAGATTCAAGAGGATGAGTTTGTCTGCAGAATTGAGTTTTCAAGAGACTCGATCATCCTTCTATGATGGTGAGCCTATGCCTCGGAAGAAGGACGACAAGCCTACGCCATCAACAAAACCATCACCTTCTCCACCAACAAAGAAGAATTGAGTATTTGGTACGGGCACTCCCCTTGGCAACTGCCAAGCTTGGGGGAGTGCCCCGGTATTGTATCACCATCACTTTTATCTTTACCTTTTTTTCTTAGTTCAATCCTTTTGATAATATCTTGATCTAGTAGCATAAAGATTTTTAGTATGATCTAGTTCTGAGTTTTGCTTTATGATCCTTCTATGTAATCGAGTCCGTGAGCTATATATATATATAATAAAGATTAGTCTTGAGTCAAGGGCTTGATTATTTTTCCATGATCTTGAGTGAATAAAAGAAAAGAGAAATAGAATAAAAATAAATAAAAGAGATCATATGGATCTTATGGAGAGTAATGAGCTCACATAGAAACATTATGATGAATACAAGTTGTTGAGAGATGACAAACATAGTTTTGGTCATGATTGCAATTAATAAGAAGTAATAAAGAAAGAGAGGTCTTCACATATAAATATACTATCTTGGACATCTTTTATGATTGTGAGCACTCATTAAAGTATGACTTGCTAAAGAGTTGACGTTGGACAAGGAAGACAACGTAATGGGTTATGTTCTCTTACATCTGAGATAAATTATATTGTCTTGGATCATCCAACATGATTGAGCTTGCCTTTCCCCCTCATGCCAGCCAAATTATTTGCACCAAGTAGAGATACTACTTGTGCTTCCAAACACCCTTAAACCAGTTTTGCCATGAGAGTCCACCATATCTACCTATGGATTGAGTAAGATCCTTCAAGTAAGTTGTCATCGGTGCAAGCAATAAAAATTGCTCTCTAAATATGTATGATTGATTGGTGTGGAGGAAATAAGCTTTATACGATCGTGTGATATGGAATAAATAAAAGCGACAGACTGCACAACAAAGCTCCATATCACAAGTGGCAATATAAAGTGACGTTCTTTCGCATTAAGATTTTGTGCACCCAACCATAAAAGCGCATGACAACCTCTTCTTCCCTCTGCGAAGGGCCTATCTTTTACTTTTATCTCCTACCTTACATAAGAGTCATGGTGATCTTCACCTTTCCTTTTTATATTTTATCTTTTGGCAAGCACAACATGTTGGAAGAATCCTGGTATATATGGCTAATTGGATGTGAGTTTTCATGAACTATTATTGTTGACATTACCCTTGAGGTAAAACGTTGGGAGGCAAAACTATAAGCCCCTATCTTTCTCTGTGTCCGATTAAAACTCCATACCCATAAGTATTGCGTGAGTGTTAGCAATTGTGAAAGACTATATGATAGTTGAGTATGTGGACTTGCTGAAAAGTTCTTATTTTGACTCTTTCCTATGTTATGATAAATTGCAATTGCTCCAATGACTGAGATTATAGTTTGTTAGTTTTCAACGAAGTTTATGATTCATACTTGAAATTCTGATTTAATTATTACTCTAGCAAAATAAATCATATGACAAGAATTATATAAGTTGTTGTTCTAAGAATGATCATGATGCCCTCATGTCTGTATTTTATTTTTATCGACACCTCTATCTCTAAACATGTGGACATATTTTTCTATTTCGGCTTTCGCTTGAGGACAGGCGAGGTCTAAGCTTGGGGGAGTTGATACGTCCATTTTGCATCATGCTTTTATATCGATATTTATTGCATTATGGGCTGTTATTACACATTATGTCACAATACTTATGCCTATTCTCTCTCATTTTACAAGGTTTACATAAAGAGGGAGAATGCCCGCAGCTGGGATTCTGGGCTGGAAAAGGAGCAAATATTAGAGACCTATTCTGCACAGCTCCAAAAGTCATGAAACTTCATGGAAGATGTTTTCAGAATATAAAAAAATATTGAGCACAAGAAGTTCACCAGGAGGGCCACACCCTGCCCACGAGGGTGGGGGCGCGCCCTACCCCCCTGGGCGCACCCCCTGGTGGCCCTCCGATTGCCATCTTCTGCTATATGGAGTCTTTCGATGAGAAAAAAATCATAAGCCATCTTCCCGGACGAGACTCCGCCGCCATGAGGCGGAACCAATCTAGGGCTCTGGCGGAGCTGTTCTGCTGGGGAAACTTCCCTCCGAGAGGGGGAAATCATCGCCATCGTCATCACCGATGCTCCTCTCATCAGGAGAGGGCAATATCCATCAACATGTTCACCAGCACCATCTCCTCTCAAAACCCTAGTTCATCTCTTGTATCCAATTCTTGTCTCCAAGTCCGGGATTGGTACCTATGGGTTGCTAGTAGTGTTAATTACTCCTTGTAGTTGATGCTAGTTGGTTTATTTGGTGGAAGATCATATGTTCAGATCCTATATGCATATTAATACCCCTCTAATTATGAACATGAATATGCTTTGTGAGTAGTTACGTTTTTTCCTGAGGACATGGGAGAAGTCTTGCTATTAGTAGTCATGTGAATTTGGTACTCGTTCGATATTTTGATGAGATGTATGTTGTCTCTCCTCTAGTGGTGTTATGTGAACGTCGACTACATGACACTTCACCATTATTTGGGCCTAGAGGAAGGAATTGGGAAGTAATAAGTAGATGATGGGTTGCTAGAGTGACAGAAGCTTAAACCCTAGTTTATGCGTTGCTTCGTAAGAGGCTGATTTGGATCCATATGTTTCATGCTATGGTTAGGTTTACCTTAATACTTTTGTTATAGTTGCGGATGCTTGCAATAGAGGTTAATAATAAGTGGGATGCTTGTCCAAGTAAGGACAGTACCCAAGCACCGGTCTACCCACATACCAAATTATCAAAGTACCGAACGCGAATCATATGAACATGATGAAAACTAGCTTGATGATATTCCCATGTGTCCTCGGGAGCGCTTTACATCATATAAGAGTTTGTCCAGGCTTGTCCTTTGCTACAAAAGGATTGGGCCATCTTACTGCACCTTATTTACTTCTATTACTTGTTACTCGTTACAAATTATCCTATCACACAACTATCTGTTACCTATTTTTTCAGTGCTTGCAGAGAATACCTTGTTGAAAACCGCTTATCATTTCCTTCTGCTCCTTGTTGGGTTCGACACTCTTACTTATCGAAAGGACTATGATAGATCCCCTATACTTGTGGGTCATCAGAATGCAGTTCGCCAGAAAAAATGGATCGTGCCCGGGGTTAAACGGATGGTGAGGGTGGGGGGAGCATGGCGGTGACAGGCGGTTCAAGGGAGGGTGGGGCGGCGGCAGCAGGCGGTTAGGCATGTGGCGGGCTAAGAAGATGAACAGTGCATCAATTTCAGAGGTTAAAGAAGCCCTTCTAGCCATCCATGTTGCATCCGACGGCTCACAAGAGTCAACTGACCCAAATTGCTCCTTCAGATTGCAGGATCAACATGGCATTCAAGGTCTCGAAGGTAGATTCCCCGTCGGCACCCGGTTTGCGGACTCGGCGCGGGCGCGACTGATGACCCACAAGTGTAGGGGATCTATCATAGCCTTTTCGATAAGTAAGAGTGCTGAACCCAACGAGGAGCAGAAGGAAATGATAAGCGGTTTTCAGCAAGGTATTTTCTGCAAGCACTGAAATTATTGCCAATAGATAGTTTTGTGATTAGGTAATTTGTAACGAGTAATAAGTAATTAAAGTAAATAAGGTGCAGCAAGATGGCCCAATCCTTTTTGTAGCAAAGTACAAGACTGGACAAACTCTTATATAAAGGAAAGCGCTCCCGAGGACACATGGGAATTATCGTCAAGCTAGTTTTCATCACGCTCATATGATTCGCATTCGGTACTTTGATAATTTGATATGTGGGTGGACCGGTGCTTGGGCACTATCCTTCCTTGGACAAGCATCCCACTTATGATTAACCCCTATTGCAAGCATCCGCAACTATAAAAGAAGTATTAAGGTAAACCTAACCATAGCATGAAACATATGGATCCAAATCAGCCCTTACGAAGCAATGCATAAACTAGGGTTTAAGCTTCTGTCACTCTAGCAACCCATCATCTACTTATTACTTCCCAATGCCCTCCTCTAGGCCCAAACAATGGTGAAGTGTCATGTAGTCTACGTTCACATGACACTACTAGAGGAAAGACACCATACATCTCATCAAAATATCGAACGAATACCAAATTCACATGACTACTTATAGCAAGACTTCTCCCATGTCCTCAGGAACGAACGTAACTACTCACAAAGCATATTCATGTTCATAATCATAGGGGAATTAATATGCATATAGTATCTGAACCTATGATCTTCCACCAAGTAAACCAACTAGCATCAACTACAAGGAGTAATCAACACTACTAGCAACCCACAGGTACCAATCTGAGGTTTTGAGACAAAGATTGGATACAAGAGATGAAGTAGGGTTGGAGATGAGATGGTGTTGTTGAAGATGTTGATGGAGATTGACCCCGTCCCAATGAGAGGATCGTTGGTGATGATGATGGTGATAATTTCCCCCTCCCGAAGGGAAGTTTCCCTGGCAGAACAGCTCCGCCGGAGCCCTAGATTGGTTCCGCCAAGGTTCCGCCTTGTGGCGGCGGAGTTTCGTCCCGTAAGCTTGCTTATGATTTTTTTCTCCACGAAATACTCCATATAGCCAAAGATGGGCATCAGAGGGCTTCCAAGGGGCCCACGAGGCAGGGGGCACGCCCAGGGGGGTAGGGCGCGCCCCCACCCTTGTGGACGGTGGGTGGCCCCCCTCTAGTACTTCTTTCGCCTAATATTTTTTATATATTCTGAAACGTGCTCTCGTGAAGTTTCAAGACTTTTGGAGTTGTGCAGAATAGGTCTCTAATATTTGCTCCTTTTCCAGCCCAGAATTCCAGCTGCCGGCATTCCCCCTCTTCATGTAAACCTTGTAAAATAAGAGAGAACAGTCATAAGTATTGTGACATAATGTGTAATAACAGCCCATAATGAAATAAATATCGATATAAAAGCATGATGGAAAATGGACGTATCAACTCCCCCAAGCTTAGACCTCGCTTGTCCTCAAGCGAAAGCTGAAATTGAAAAATATGTCCACATGTTTAGAGATAGAGGTGTCGATAAAAATAAAATATGGACATGAGGGCATCATGATCATTCTTATAACAGCAACATATACATATATTGTCATATGATCTCTTATGCTAAAGTAACAATTCAGTCACAATTTCAAGTATGAATCAGAAACTTCAGTGAGAACCAATCAAACTATAATCTCAGTCATCGAGGCAATCGCAATTTATCATAACATCAGAAAGAGTCAATAAGAGGTTTTCAGCAAGTCCACATACTCAACCATCATTTAGTCTTTCACAATTGCTAACACTCACACGATATTTATGGTTATGAAGTTTTAATCGGACACAGAGAAAGATAGGTGCTTATAGTTTTGCCTCCCAACCTCTTACCTCAAGGGTAATGTCAACAATAATAGTTCATGAAAACTCCCATCCAATTAGCTATATATATGAGGATCTTTCCAACACATTGTGCATGCCAAAGGATAAAATGTAAAAAGGAAAGGTGAAGATCACCATGACTCTTATATGAAGTATAAGATAAGAATAAAAGACAGGCCCTTCGCTGAGGGAAGCAGAGGTTGTCATGTGCTTTTATGGTTGGATGCACGAAGTCTTAATGCAAAAGAACGTCACTTTATATTGCCACTTGAGATATGGACCTTTATTATGCAGTCCGTCGCTTTTATTTCTTCCACATCACAAGATTGTATAAAGCTTATGTTCCCCACACTAATAAATCATACATATTTAGAGAGAAATTTTTATTGCTTGCAACAATGACAACTTACTTGAAGGATCTTACTCAATCCATAGGTAGATATGGTGGACTCTCATGGCAAAACTGGGTTTAAGGATATTTGGAAGCACAAGTAGTATTTCTACTTGGTGCAAAGAATTTGGCTAGCATGAGAGGGAAAGGCAAGCTCAACATGTTGGATGATCCATGCCAATATAATTTATTTCAGATGTAAGAAAACATAACCCATTACGTTGTCTTCCTTGTCCAACGTCAACTCTTTAGCATGTCATATTTTAATGAGTGCTCACAATCATAAAAGATGTCCAAGATAGTATATTTATATGTGAAAACCTCTCTTTCCTTATTACTTCCTATTAATTGCAACGATGACCAAAACTATGTTTGTCAACTCTCAACAACTTTTATTCATCATACTCTTTATATGTGAAGTCATTACCCTCCATAAGATCCATATGTTCTCTTTATTTATTTTTATTCTTTCTCTTTTATTTTATTTTTATTCCCTCAAGATCATAGCAAGATAATCAAGCCCTTGACTCAACACTATTCTTTATTATATATAGATCACGGACTCGATTACATAGAAGGATCATAAAGCAAAACTCACAACTAGATCATACTAAAACTTTATTATACTAGATCAAGATATTACCAAAAGGATGGAACTAAGAAAAATGGTAAAGATAAAAGTGTGATGAAGATACGATACCGGGGCACTCCCCCAAGCTTGGTTGTTGCCAAGGGGAGTGCCCATACCCATGTGTTTATGTCTCCTTCCATGGAGGTGGTGATGATGGAGTTATTGATGATGTGGGCTTGTCATCCATCTTCCAAGGCATAGGCTCACCATCATAGATGGATGGTCGAGTCTCCGGGATCCTCAAATCTACAGCCAAACTCATCCTCTTGAATCTATATTCATACTCACAGTTTTGGTTTGCGAGTCATAGATCTGGGCTTGGAGGCGCTCAATTTTCTCATGAAGCTTGAAGATGGCCTCCCCAATGTTCTTGTCATCCAGCTTGTGGTTGTTGGTGAACTCCGTGATCATTATATGATTGGAGTCGAGTCCACGTTCCACCATATCCTGGCACTTGAAAACTTGTTGCTCCATTGCCTCGAGCCTTATCTCCACGCTTCCGGTCCTCCTTGGTCGCTCAACATCGCGGATGTGTAGCAACCCCTCACGCATCTCAATGGTTTGAGGGTGTTGCAGCACCTCCGCGAGGTAGGGGTTGATGACCTTCTCGAAGAACTTGTCCTCGGGGCACTTGAAGATGCCATGGAAATCTAGATCTATCAGAAAAACAGCTCGAAACAAAGACAGAAGATATTTGCGTGATTCGGTGGTAAAAACCTTCAGGAGATTATATAATGAATTTTTACCGACCAAAAGAAGTACCGTGCAAGAAAACGGAGTCCGGAGAGTACACGAGGTGCCAATGAGGCAGGGGGCGCGGACAGGGGGGTAGGGTGCGCCCTCCACCCTCGTGGAAGCCTCGTGTCCTTTCTGGACTACTTCTTATTTTCCTATTTTCTTAAATATTCCAAAACGGAGAAAAATTGTCATTTGAGCTGCTTTGGAGTCGGTTTACTTACCGTACCACATACCTATTCCTTTTCGGAGTCTAAAACGTTCTGGAGAGTGTCCCTTATGTATTCCTCCGGGGTTATGGTTTAAATAACATCAGTTTCAACATTTATGGTATTACCTGAGATATAATGTTTGATTCTTTGACCGTTCACCACCATCGGATTTGTGCCTTCGAAATTGTTGATTTTTATGGCACCGGAACGGTAAACCTCCTCCATAACGTGAGGACCTTCCCATTTAGAGAGAAGTTTTCCTGCAAAAAAATCTTAAACGAGAGTTGTATAACAATACATAATCACCTACATTAAACTCATGTTTTTGTATCCTTTTGTCATGCCATCTTTTAACTTTTTCTTTAAACAGTTTGGCATTCTCATAAGCCTGGGTTCTCCATTCATCAAGTGAGCTAATGTCAAAAAGCCTCTTCTCACCAGCAAGTTTGAAATCAAAATTGAGCTCTTTAATGGCCCAATATGCCTTATGTTCTAGTTCAAGAGGTAAGTGACATGCCTTTCCATAAACCATTTTATACAGAGACATACCCATAGGATTTTTGTATGCAGTTCTATAGGCCCATAATGCATCATCAAGTTTCTTGGACCAATTCTTATTAGATCTATTAACAGTCTTTTGCAAAATTAATTTAAGCTCTCTATTGCTCAGTTCTACTTGACCACTAGACTGTGGGTGATAAGGAGATGCAATTCTATGATTAACATCATACTTAGCAAGCATTTTACGAAAGGCACCATGAATAAAATGTGAACCACCATCAGTCATTAAGTATCTAGGGACTCCAAACCTTGGAAAAATAACTTCTTTAAGCATCTTAATAGAGGTGTTATGATCAGCACTACTAGTTGGAATAGCTTCTACCCACTTAGTAACCTAATCAACATCAACTAAAATATGTGTATACCCATTAGAGGAAGGAAAAGGTCCCATATAATCAAAGCCCCAAACATCAAATGGTTGAATAAAAAGTGAATAATTCATAGGCATTTCTTGACGTCTGCTAATATTACCAATTCTTTGACATTCATCACAAGACAAGACAAACTTACGTGCATCCTTGAAGAGAGTAGGCCAATAAAAACTGGATTGCAATACCTTATGTGCAGTTCTGTCTCCAGCATGGTGTCCTCCATAAGCCTCGGAGTGACACTTCCGTAGGATCTGTTCCTATTCATGCTCAGGTACACAACGTCTAATAACACCATCTACTCCTTCTTTATAAAGGTGTGGGTCATCCCAAAAGTAATGCCTTAAATCATAGAAGAACTTTTTCTTTTGCTGGTATGTGAAACTAGGTGGTATAAATTTGGCAACAATATAATTAGCATAATCAGCATACCATGGAGCAGTACGAGAAGCATTTATGACAGCTAGTTGTTCATCAGGAAAGCTATCATCAATAGGTAGTCGGTCATCAAGAACATTCTCTAACCTAGACAAGTTGTCTGCAACGGGGTTCTTCGCTCCCTTTCTATCAATAATATGCAAATCATTTTCTTGTAGCAAGAGAACCCATCTAATAAGTCTAGGTTTAGCATCTTTCTTTTCCATAAGATATTTAATAGCAGCATGATCAGTGTGAACAGTTACTTTAGAATCAACAATATAAGGTCTGAACTTATCACAAGCAAATACAACTGCTAAAAATTCTTTTTCAGTAGTAGAATAGTTTCTCTGGGCACTGTCTAGAGTTTTACTAGCATATTGAATAACATTTAGTTTCTTATCAACTCTTTGTCCCAGAACAGCCCCTACAGCATAATCACTAGCATCACACATAATCTCAAATGGTAAATTCCAATCAGGAGGCTGAACAATAGGTGCAGAAATCAAAGCTTTCTTAAGTATTTCAAATGCTTCTACACAATAATCATCAAAGACAAAAGGAACATCTTTTTGTAAGAGATTAATGAGAGGCCGAGAAATTTTAGAGAAGTCCTTAATGAACCTCCTATAAAAACCGGCATGACCAAGGAAGCTTCTTATACCTTTAATGTCCTTGGGACACGGCATATTTTCAATAGCATCAACTTTAGCTTTATCAACTTCAATACCTCTTTCAGAAATTTTATGCCCCAAGACAATACCTTCATTAACCATAAAGTGGCACTTCTCCCAATTCAAGACAAGATTAGTTTCTTCACATCTCTGCAAAACTCGATCAAGATTGCTTAAGTAATCATCAAAAGAAGTTCCGTAAACAGAGAAATCATCCATGAAAACCTCAACAATCTTTTCACAAAAGTCAGAGAATATAGCAGTCATACATCTTTGAAAAGTAGCAGGTGCATTGCATAAACCAAAAGGCATATGTCTATAAGCAAAGGTACCGAAAGGGCAAGTAAAAGTTGTCTTTTCTTGATCCTCTTTTGACACAGGTATTTGAGAGAAACCAGAATAACCATCTAGAAAGCAAAAATGTGTATGTTTGGATAATCTTTCTAGCATTTGATAAATAAAAGGTAAAGGGTAATGATCCTTTTTAGTAGCTTTATTTAATTTGCAGAAATCAATTACCATTCTATAACATGTAACAATTCTTTGTGGGATCAGTTCATCTTTATCATTAGGAACAATAGTAATACCTCCCTTCTTAGGGACACAATGGACAGGGCTTACCCACTGACTATCAGCAACGGGATAAATTATACCTGCCTCCAGAAGCTTTAGTATTTCTTTTCTTACCACTTCTTTCATCTTAGGATTTAACCATCGTTGGTGATCAACAACCGGTTTCACATCTTTCTCCAATTTTATTTTGTGCTGGCATAGAGTGGAAGTAATGCCCTTAAGATCATCAAGAGTATATCCAATAGCAGCACGGTGCTTCTTCAGAGTTTTCAGTAATTTCTTTTCTTCATGCTCTGAAAGGTTAGCACTAATAATAACAGGATATATCTCTTTCTCATCAAGATAAGCATATTTAAGAGTATTAGGTAATGGTTTAAGCTCAAACATGGGGTCACCCTTGGGTGGAGGAGGACCCCCTAGGATTTCAACAGGCAAGTTGTGTTTCAAGATAGGTCCCTATTTAAAGAATACTTCATCTATTTCCCTTCTTTCATTCATAAACATATCATTTCCATGGTCTAGCAAATATTGTTCTAAAGGATCAATAGGAGGCACGGCAATAGAAGCAAGACCAATAATTTCATCTTTACTAGGCAATTCTTTATCATGGGGTTGTCTACGAAATTTAGCAAAATTAAATTCATGAGACATATCCCCTAAACCAACAGAAACAATATCCTTATTGCAGTCTATCTTAGCATTAGTAGTATTCAAGAAGGGTCTACCAAATATAATGGGACAAAAGTCATCTTGTGGGGAACCAAGAACAAGAAAATCAGCAGGATATTTAACTTTCCCACACAAGACTTCAACATCTCTAACAATCCCAACTGGTGAAATAGTGTCTCTATTGGCAAGCTTAATTTCTTTGTATAAGGAATGAGGAAGCACCCATATCACATAAGCCATGATAGCAATGATCTCCTATTTTAACAGAAATAACAGGCATGCCTACAACAGGTCTATGTTTATTTTTAGTATCGGGTCTAGCAATTCTAGCAGCTTCATCACACAAGTAAATAACATGCCCATCAATATTATCAGCCAAGAGATCTTCAACCATAGCAACACTAGGTTCAAATTTAATTTGCTCAGAGGGAGTAGGTGTTCTAGTATTACTCTTACGAACTACAGTTGAAGCTTTAGCATGATCCTTTATTCTAACAGGGAAAGGTGGTTTCTCAATATAAGCAGTCGGAACAACATGATCATTATAAGTGATAGTCTTTTCTTCAACTTTAATAGGTTCAACTACTTTTACATCAATGGGAGGATTATATTTAAACCACTTCTCCTTAGGGAGATCAACATGAGTAGCAAAGGATTCACATAAAGAAGCTACTATCTCTGAGTCAAGTCTATACTTAGTGCTAAATTCACAGAAAGCAGCAGTATCCATAAAAGATTTAACACAATCAAACTTAGGTATTATACCTAACTCTTTACCTTCATCGAGGTCCCAATCTTCAAAGTTGCATTTAATTCTTTCCAATAAATCACATTTGAATTCAATAGTCTTCATCATAAAAGATTTAGTACAAGAAGTATCGAGCATGGAGTGATTATCGAGAGAAAGCCGATCATAATTTTTTTAATAATAATTTCTCTTGAGAGCTCATGATTGGGGCATGAATAGAACATTGACTTAAGCCTCCCCCAAGCTTGATAGATTCTTTCTCCTTCACGAGGCCAAAATTATATATATAATTACGATCACGATGAACAAGATGCATATGATAAAACTTCTGATGAAATTCCAATTTCAATCGGTTGTAGTTCCATGATCCCGTACCATCACATAGCCTAAACCATGTCAATGCCTCTCCCTTCAAAGATAAAGGGAAGACCTTCTTCTTGATAACATCTTCGAGCATACCTGCAAGCTTAAATAATCCACAAACTTCATCCACATAGATTAGGTGCAAATCGGGATGTAATGTTCCATCATCTGTGAAAGGATTAGCTAGCAGTTTCTCTATCATACCCGAAGGAATTTCAAAGTAAAAAATTTCAGTAGGTTCAGTAGGTTGAGGAGAAGATCTTTGCTCTACTGGTCGGGGTGAAGATACCCCAAACAAGCCCCTCAAAGGATTATGTTCCATAGTAACAAGTGACAGTAAATTTCAGCACACTATATAAATTTTTCCTTACCAAATTCCACCTACCAAAGGCGCTTCACTCCCCGGAAATGGTGCCAGAAAAGAGTCTTGATGACCCACAAGTGTAGGGGATCTATCGTAGCCTTTTCGATAAGTCAGAGTGTCGAACCCAATGAGGAGCAGAAGCAAATGATAAGCGGTTTTCAACAAGGTATTTTCTGCAAGCACTGATATTATCGGTAACAGATAGTTTTGTGATAAGGTAATTTGTAACGAGTAACAAGTAATAAAAGTAAATAAGGTGCAGCAAGATGGCCCAATCCTTTTTGTAGCAAAGGACAAGCCTGGACGAACTCTTATATAAAGGAAACCGCTCCCGAGGACACATGGGAATTATCGTCAAGCTAGTTTTCATCACGCTAATATGATTCACGTTCGGTACTTTGATTATTTGATATGTGGGTGAACCACTGCTTGGGTACTGTCCTTCCTTGGACAAGCATCCCACTTATGATTAACCCCTATTGCAAGCATCCTCAACTACAACAGAAGTATTAAGGTAAACCTAACCATAGTGTTGGGAATATAGCTACCAGGTATGACCCGCCCAGGAGGGGCCGGGTCAACCCCAATGGCGGGTTACAAAAGTAGCCCAGTAATATTCAAGGTGATAGTTTATTAAGGCTCGTAGAAGGCCTAAAGCCTAGAGGCGGCTTGAGGCCCAATATTGTAAACCGCCGTATGTAAAGAAAGACTTGTAAAGAAAGGCATATAAAGGAGTCACCGAGCCGGACACATTTTATGAGCCGGCCGGGACTCTGTAGGCCGCTAGGCATCAACCCATGTATATAAGGGGACGACCCGGTGGCGGCTTATAAAAAGAAACAGCAACTCGAAGCCAGGCAAAGCAGATTTGCTCCCTGGTCATCGAAATCCCAGCAATTCCAACACAACTAGATGTAGGTTTTTACCTTCATCGTAAGGGGCCGAACTTGTATAAACCTCTCGTGTCCTTTGTCCTGATTAACCCCTTTAAGCTTCCTAATTGCGATGGCCCTACGACTAAGTCCTTTTGCTAGTACATCTTCCATGAGAATTCCATGACAGTTGGCGCCCACCGTGGCGCCAGCGCACGGTGGATTCGAGTTCTTGAAGGGCAACTTCGAAGGGCTCAAGGGATACGTTGTGGGCCGGATGACCAAGAGTCGTTGCGGCAAGCTCTTCATAGACGATGAAGGCTGGGGCCCCGAGGCCGGCTCGATTGAGTATGGGTACCGGGTCCCCTTTGGCGGAATCCATGTCTTCACCGGTCGGATCGGTGAATCAGGCCCTGAGCCGGATGTCTGCACCAACCTCATCGAGACGGCTCAGCGCGCGAGATTCGCTCAGGCCCAGCCTTCCGTAAAGAATGCCTTCATGGGTTGCATCCATGGAGGTAAGTTATCTGAAGGATCAGTGGATGGCGGTGAAATGGCAATTTGTTCCGATGGTGAATCCTCCTCAGGCGAGACAGATTCTTTGTATCAGCTACAAGATGGCGTGCTTGGGGGCTGTTCCGATGGCAGCAGTATTCTGGACCTCTCTGAGCCACCGAATCAAGCCGGAGTTTTCATGGCTGGCACTCAACCTGGGCAGAACTCTACCGCTGCGGCAGCAGTAACCACCGGGTCGGCAGCAGCCGAATCAAGAGACCCCGCGCGCCCCCGGCTCAGATGCTAATGGACCTCCTGGATAAGTTGACGGCTCTGTTGACTGCTGCAGTGGAGCCGGCAGATAAGGTTCAGCATGACGTAGAGGTGGCACGGCTGCGCGAAGAGGTGGCACAGGCCAAGGAAAATTTAGCAGCAGAAGAGGTCTGGATGGCCGCGGAGCGGGCGACTTTGGATGCTCATTCTCAGCAGCTTCAAGAGGAGACTTTTCGGCTCTCGGTGGATCTGAACACGTCAAACGAGGTCATGAGGAGAAGGCACCCGAAAACTCAATCACGCCTGCCTCTGACGTACGACCCTAGGAACCTTTTCCACACACCTGGGGCTGGCCCAAGTAACCCGCCGGAGGCAAATCGGATCACGACACCCGGGGCTGGGGGCCCGGTTCAACCATGGGCCATGGAACCACCTTGTATGAATACCGCTCTGCCTCATTACACACCAATACCACCGGGTCACTTTTCTAACCCTTTGGAGAATCTCATTGCTGCGTCGGCTCGTTTGGCGGCTCTCTCGATGGAAGGCGACTCTCCGACAGCAATTGAAACACGAAGGGTGAGAGAACTTCTTCAGACAGCTCTGGCGCAGCAGGATGCATACTCTTACAGTCGAGACAGAATCCATTCAACCCCTAGCCCAAGCCGGAGCCGGAGCTATAGCAGGCATATGGACTCAGCCGCTATGTCGAGCAACGCTCAACGCCGTAACCAACCGCCTAGGCATGAGCCGGCGCAGGGTGGATCCCTTAACCTGGCGGATCAGGAGAGAATCCGTCAAGAGGTTGAGCGGGCGGCTCAACTGGCAGCTGAGCAGGCGGCTCATCAGGCTTTTCCGGTTTACCCGGCAACCTTTATTGAGGCAGGAGTAGCCACAAGAATAGGAGGTGTCCCTTGCCTGGTGCCGGCTATACGTAATGAGCGCTTGCCAAAAGACTTCAAGGGGCCTCGTAAGGTGCCTAATTACACGGCCGACTTGCAGCCTGGGGCCTGGATTGAAAGTTATGAGATGGCGATGGAGCTGTTGGAAGTCAGCGATGCAGCAATGGCAAAGTATTTCGCTATGATGTTGGATGGAACGGCTCGCACTTGGTTGAAAGGGTTGCCACCCAATTCCATCGGCTCATGGGCGGAGTTAAAGGCCCGGTTCATTCATAACTTCAAGGACACATGTAAACAACCTATGTCAATCGTGGACCTAACTAATTGTAAGCAAGAGGAAGTTGAGTCCACGACCCATTGGGTGCGCCGGGTCAAGGAGATAATGCATTCATCTGATAAGATGGATGCTGGCTCTGCAGTCTTAATGTTGGAGAAAAAAATGCCATTTTGAACCTTTGAAGCAAAAGCTGGGACGGCTCAAGCATGACTGTAATGACATGGGCCAGTTGATGGCGGCCCTGGTCAAGTACGCTGATTCTGATAGTACCAAGGATCCCGTGTCTGATGAAGAGAAAACAGGGAAGGGAAAGAAGAATGGCAACAGCAAGGGCCACCAGCATAACCCAACAAATCAAGGAGGTAATAAACGTAAGGCTGACGAGTTTGTGGCTAACACCAATGCACAGGGCAACAACCAACGGCGCAAGGGTATGCAACCCCCTCGGTCAGGCGGGTCAGGTCCCACCCTCGAGCAACTACTGAATGAACCTTGTCCAAGACACGGCACCCGGGAGCCAGCTACCCATCTGTGGAAGGACTGTATGATCATGAAGGAATTTAAAAATTCCAACATGTTTGATGGTAGCCACGTACCTGGCGGTGGTTCAGACGGAGGCGGGTTTTAGGGCCCGGGCGTCGGGTCAGGCAGAGGCAGTTTTCACGGTCAGGGCCATCCGGGTAACCAGGGCGGCTATAATCAGCAACCCGGCCAAAAAATCAGCAACAACAATCCGGGTATCAGAGTAACCCAAAACAGTTGAATAGTGGGTAGTACCACGTGTTTACCACTAGTTTATGCAAGAGGGACCAGAAGCTTCATAAGAGGGCTGTCAACGCCGTTGAGCCAATGATTCCATGTTATTTGAGGTGGTCAGAATAGCCTATTGTGTGGAGCAGAGAAGATCACCCTCCCCGGGTTGATAATCCGGGTCACTTGGCCTTGGTGGTGGCACCTCAGGTTGGTGGATATAAGTTCACTAAGGTGCTCATGGACGGAGGCAGTAGCATCAACATCCTCTATTATGAGACGTTTCGTCGGATGGGGTTGACTGATAAGAGTCTTAAACAATCCAACACTGTTTTTCATGGTGTTGTCCCTGGTAAGTCGGCATACCCAGTTGGTAAGATTGAACTGGAAGTAGCCTTTGGGGATGAATATGATTCCAGAGCTGAGAAGTTAACTTTTGAAGTGGTTAAGATCAAAAGTCCGTATCATGCTCTGTTTGGACGGCCAGCTTACGCCATGTTCATGGCTCGGCCGTGTTATGAATATCTGCAACTCCAGATGCCGGGTTATAAAGGCACCATTACGGTACATGGAAGCCGGAAATTAGCCCTGGAATGTGAAGAAGGTGATGCCGCTTATGCTAATTCTGTTTGTGCGACTGAGGAATTGAAGTTTTGTAAAGACAACATTCACCCAACAGACATGACGTCTTTAAAGAAGCCAACTATAGAGCATGAACCGGTGTTGAAATTAAAGTCAGCTGATGACACCAAAATGGTTGATTTTGTGCCTGGCGACTCATCCAAGCAGTTCATAACCAGTGCCAACTTTGATCCAAAATAGGAAAGCGCGCTCATCGAGTTCACCCTTGAGAACCGGGACATCTTTGCATGGAAACCTTCTGACATGCAGGGTGTCCCGAGAGAACTCGCTGAGCACACTCTTAATATTGATCCGAAATTTAAGCCGGTCAGGCAGTTTCTTCGACGGTTTATCGAGGAAAGGCGCAAAGCCATTGGAGAAGAGGTGGCCCGGCTCTTGGCGGCCGGGTTCATTGTTGAAGTTTTTCACCCAAAGTGGTTGGCTAACCCGGTGCTTGTGCTAAAAAAGAACGGCACCTAGCGTATGTGTGTGGATTACACCGATTTGAACAAGGCTTGTCCGGCTGACCCTTTTGCTCTCCCTCGTATTGATTAGATCATTGATGCTACGGCGGGTTGCGATCGTTTGAGTTTTTTGGATGCATATTCAGGTTATCATCAGATCAAGATGGCAGTTAAGGACCAGGAGAAGACGGCTTTCATGACTCCATTTGGAGCCTTCTATTATGTGTCTATGCCTTTTGGACTGAAAAGTGCCCAGGCGACATATCAACGATGTGTACAGAATTGTCTTCACAGTCAGATTGGGTATAATGTTCATGCTTATGTGGATGACATAGTGGTGAAAAATCCAGAGAGAAAGAAACCATGGTAACTAATCTGAAGGAGACCTTTGATAACCTCCGGGTCTACAAGATGATGCTTAACTCGGCCAAATGTGTTTTTGGAGTCCCAGCTAGCAAACTTTTGGGTTTTTTGGTGTCTAACCGAGGTATTGAGGCTAACCGGAAGAAAATTAAGGCAATCACATCTCTGGCCAAACCGGTGTGCATCAATGACGTTCAGCGGCTGGCGGGTCACGTCGCTGCCTTAAGCCGGTTTATAAGCCGGTTAGGGGAGAAGGCGATGCCTTTGTATCAAATGATGAAAAAGGCGGATGACTTTGTCTGGAGTGATGCTGCTAACTCTGCTTTTGAGGATTTGAAGAAACAGCTCGCTGAGCCGCTGGTTCTTGCTGCTCCGGTTGAGAAAGAGTCGTTGTTGTTATATGTGGCTGCTAACTCACGTGCGGTCACCGTGGCCATTGTTGTGGAACCCAAGGAGGCTGGCAAGGAACATCCGGTCCAACGACTGGTTTATTACGTCAGTGAGGTGCTCATTGAATCTAAACAAAGATATCCACACTGGCAGAATCTCGTTTATGGGGTGTTCATGGCAAGCCGGAAGCTTAAACATTACTTTCAGGGTCACCCAATCACTGTGGTTAGCTCTGCTCCTCTAGGAGACATCATTCAAAATAGATAAGCCACAGGACGAGTCGCCAAGTGGGTTATTGAACTTGGGTCTCATGGTTTGAAGTATATGCCACGTACTACGATCAAATCTCAAGCGCTGGTTGACTTCATTAATGATTGGACCGAGTTGCAGATGCCAGAAGAGAAACCAGACAACACATATTGGACGATTCATTTTGATGGGTCCAGGAAGTTGGAAGGCTCGGGGGCTGGAGTTGTTCTAACTTCTCCTCGTGGGGACAAGTTCTGTTATGTGTTGCGATTGATGTTTCCTTGTACTAACAATGCAGCAGAGTATGAAGCTTTGCACCATGGTCTTAGAATGGCTAAAGAGATGAGTCTGAGCCGGGTCCAGTGCCTTGGTGATTCAGATTTGGTAGCCCAACAGGTGTCAGGCAAGTGGGATTCCAAGGATCCTCTCATGGCCGCTTATTGCCGTGAAGTCGACGCTGTTGCAGGACATTTTAAGGGTTATCAAGTGGAACACATTGACCGTAGGTAGAACGAAGCGGCCGATGCCTTAAGCCGGTTGGGATCTCAGCATAAGCCGGTGCCACCTAACACCTTTTTAGATGTTTTGCATAACCCGTCTGTTAAGTTACCTACATAGGAAGATTTGGCCGTTCCTGACCGAATGCATAGTTGGTGGCGACTCTTCATGTCATTCCAGATTGGATAGTACCGTTCTTGGCTTACATGACCCGGGGCGAGTTGCCAGAGGACGAGACCCTGGCCCGACAGATAACCCGACGGTCCAAGTCAATGATGATTTCTGACGGAGAGTTGTATCATCGCAGCATCACTGGAGCATTTCAGCATTGTGTTTCTCCTCAAGAAGGCCAAGAAATACTTTGTGAGATCCATGAAGGGGATTGTGGTCATCACGCTGGGTCAAAGTCTCTTGTGGCCAAAGCTTTTCATCATGGGTTTTATTGGTTAACGGCTCACGCTGATGCAGAGGATCTGGTTAGTAGGTGTGATGGATGTCAAAAATTTGCACGACGAGCGCATGTGCCAGCTCAAGAGTTGTGGATGATTCCAATCACTTGGTCGTTTGCAGTTTGGGCGCTTGACATGGTCGGACCTTTCAAAAGGTCCAAAGATAAAAAGACACATCTTTTAGTGGTAGTTGACAAATTCACAAAATGGGGTGAGGCAGAGCCAGTGACTAAGTGTGATGCAGCCATGGCGGTTCAGTTCATGAAAAAGGTGATTTTTCCTTTGGTTTCCACACAGCATTATCACTGATAATGTCACTAATTTGTCCCAAGGTGCTATGGAGGAGTTTTGTCAACGAGAGCACATCCGTCTTGATGTTTCTTCCGTAGCCCACCCTCAATCTAATGGTCAGGCTGAGAGAGCAAATCAGGAAATCTTAAAAGGTCTCAAGCCCCGGCTCATGGTTCCCTTACAACGGACGCCGGATTGTTGGGTAGAGGAATTACCCTCGGTGCTGTGGAGTATCAACACCACTCCTAACAGGTCTATAGGTTATACACCTTTCTTCATGGTTTATGGAGCGGAAGCGGTGCTGCCTAGCAACATCCGTCATGACTCGCCTCATGTGGTGGCTTACGTTGAAGCTAATAATGAACAAGCCCGACAGGTTGCACTTGACTTGTTATATGAGGAGAGAGACTTGGCGGCGGCTCGATCAGCAATTTATCAACAGGACCTGCGCCGTTATCACAACCGCCGTGTTAAGTCCAGGACCCTTCAAGAAGGTGACATGGTGCTCCGACTCATCCAGGACCTGTCAGATGCACATAAGCTATCCCCGCCTTGGGAAGGACCCTTTGTGGTCAGTAAAAATTTAAACAACGGGTTGTATTACCTCATCGACGTTCGAGAGCACAAAGACTCACGTAAGTCGGAGGAGGAGACCCGCCGACCGTGGAACATTGCTCAGCTCCGGCCATACTACACCTAAGCTACCAGATCTCGTCATGTACATACTTTGACATTGTATATACTATGATAAGTAATAAAGCATGACCTCTGTCCTTTTCCTCTTCAAAGATCATATATCTTTACTATTTTTATTATTTTTAAATGGCTATTAAGGAGCTGATCATATCTGAATCTAGTTTAACCTTTTTGGTCCGGCTTGTGATCGTATTCGAATCTAGCTGTAAACCTCATGATCACTTGGGGGCTTCCTGTTCAAACATGGGTCGTATTCGAACCAAAGAGAACATAGCCGTCCTAACCCTCTTGATCGGCTCAAAGCCAAACTCACTAGGGGGCTTCTTGATCGTATCCGAATCATAGCTTAACCCCTTTTGGGTCCAACTTGGATCGTATTCGAATCAGGGTTGTTAAAAACCTCTCAAGGTCATTTGGGGGCTTCTTGTTCAAACATAGGTCATATTCGAACCAAAGAGAACATAGCTTTCGGTACCCTCTTGATCGGTGCAACGCCAAATCCACTGGGGGCTATATGATCGTATTCGAATCTTAGCTTAACCCCTTTGGTCCGGTTTTACTGATCATATTCGAATCAGAAACCCCCAACTTTCAGTTAAAAAGTTAATTTATATTGTTCGAAATCTGCTATTTTGTCTTACTGGTCTTTGTTGTCTCAAATTTAAACGATCAGCACGGTTTTTCACCAGCTTGACTATTTGACAATAAGCCGCCAAGGCATGATAGTCATCAGGCATATAGAAGCATTGACTTCTCAAAAAAGGACTAGGTCATCAACCTCATCACCCGGGTCATATAAACCGGTGATCTAGATGCAAAGGATACAGTTTTTTCCTTTGCTACAGGAACAGAGCTGAAATATTACAGATATAACCATAGATGTGACACATATATTTTTTGACAGAAAGACTGTAAGGGAACCCCCTACAGTATAATTGGTGCAACAACCCCAAATTGCAAGTACCATGCCTTGAACCTGGGTGGGTGGGAAGGCATCAGCCCCTTCCAACCACTAGGCTATGCCTTAGTCTGCGATGTGACACATATATTGACATCAGGAAGCAAAGAGTCATACACAGTATTTTATGCATGATGGCATAGGTGAAATATGCATTTGTTTCAAGCTAAATATATTACAAGGCTTTAAAGAGCCCACAAGATGGTTATAACTCTCCCCTCGCCGGTTCACCTCCTTCTGATTATTGGAAGCTGGGATTGGACCAGTCAAAGCCGTTCAGGGCAATGAACTCTGCTTCATCATCAATCAGACCGGCCGGATCAACTTTCGAAGCAAAAGTATGTTGACGAACCGGCGGGATAAGATCTGTCACCTTGTAAGAGGGAGTCGCCATCTTCTTATTCCCCAAATCAAAACCCGGCGGATATTTGTCAATGTTGGTCTTGTCTCCAAGAATAGTAGCTTGAGGTCGAACTCCCCTCACGCAGGCAATGAAATCATCTTGCACAAATAGGGTCCCGTCTTCCTTCATGGTAGGGTACCCCTTAGCTACATCCGCTGGGTCTAGATCTAGCACCCAGGCCTTGGAGCGGCTCGGGGCAGTTAGGGCTCCGGCTCTGGCTCGGGATCGTTTGACCTCTTGAAACCTGGCGGGTAAGATTGACAATTTCTTCAAGACATCGCTTAACCGATTGGGTCCTTGGTTGGCAGGGGAGATGGTGGCAAGGGCTCGTTGAGCGCCAGTATACAATTGCTCCACCAAGGTATAAACCGCCTTCAGTTTGGTCACACTATCTTGACTCAGATTTTTGCTTCGTGGACCTGCGAGTGTTTTTAAACGAAGGCTCAGCGGGTGTATTATATTTCGGGTCAAAAGAAGATATAAGTGATTAATACAGATAACTTACAAAGATGGTGGAAACCATTTGAGACACCCGGTTCTTTAAACAGGTGAGCTCTGTGGTAACCTCCTCAAGAGTCGCTTCAGCTATTTCAGCACGTTGGATCAGCAGCGTCTTCTCTTCTTTGCCATCAAACTGGTCTTCAATTTTTCTGTCTCAGAAAGACTCAGTTGAAGTTTAGATTCAGCAGTTTTGATTTCTGCTTCTTGCTCCACCACCCGGGTCTTTGCATCAGTTAATTGGGAGCCCAATTTAGATAAGGCGTTCTACAAAACATACATAGGTGTGTCAAGGCTTAAACTAAAGGTTCATGTCTCAAGTGCTATGCACCGCAATACCACTTGACACTTGGGGGCTAATGTCTGCCAAAGCAATTTTTTATGATTCTTATATATTTCAAGTCCCAAGTTCTTTACAAAGTAACAACTCTCGGGACATGGGGGCTAATGCATGATATTCAGAAAGTTTCTTAAGATTAAACCGGATTGCAATATTTATCGGGACTCATAAAAGGTAGTTATGAAGTTAAGTACCAATTCATTTATGATAAATTGAGCCGGCCCTTGGGGACTACAGGTGAAGTTTGTACTACTTTGTTGGACTTTTCAAAAACTTAAGAGATAAAGTATCAATCTATCATAAAGTCTACAGGTCATTCAGGATCATCATCTGAAGACTTGGGGGCTGGCAGGGTATAAGTAAACCGGAGAACATACCTCATACTTCAGCTGTAATTCCTTGACCATCTCAATTTCTGACTCACGCCTAGAATGAACATGACTGAGATAGCCGTACAGTATGTCACTAGCATTCAGATGAGTGTAGTGAGAGATATCAAAACGCACTTTCTGCTTCTCCAAAGCTTCTTGTTTCACAGTGTGTCGGGCTAACACAATGGGGGTCACCGGCTCAACAAATCGGCTACCAGTAATCAATACGTCAGTATCCGAAGTTGTTGGCGGGTTAGCTGAACTAGATGGTTCAGTGTTAGCCAGGTTAAGAGTGATCTCATCGGCTGACAACTCAGGAGCTAATTGAGTATCAATAGTCGGGTCTTCTGGTGCTTCAGTTCGAGGGAGAGAAGTTGGCATGGCTGGTTCAGGTGCAAGAACTGACGGGTCTTCCGCCAGTTTAGTCACCTTGGCCTTCTTGGACTTGGCTTGACCACTAAGAAAGATTTTATGAGACATTTAGTGCGATAATGTAGTTTTAAAAGACATAGACGAAGATGATCTTTTTCCTTACCCAGGGGAAGTCTTGAAGGCCGGAAATTGAGTCTGAGATGAGTCGCCAGAAGAGCGAGAAACCTCCTGCAAAAATAAAATAAAGTTAGTAATGCAAGGGAGTAGATCCATTAATGGAAAGCAAAAGATGAAGATAAAAGAGACCTCATTCTGGCGTTTTGAGGAGTTTGTTGTAAAACGGAAGGCGGTTCATCGTTGTTCCAGGCCTGACAGCGGATCTCATGTTGCTGCTTTTTCATAAGAAAATGAGGGTCCAAATAAGCCAAAGGGTGTGAAAACCTTAATTTCCGGGTTACCAGTTGAAGTTTCTGTCTTGGCAAAGGGGCTGAGTCGGAGGAAATAGTTACCTCTTCTTCTACGACCTGACTGGCCCCCGTGTCGTCCTGGCAATAGTCAGTGTCAATAAGGTTCTTAAAAAACTGGCCAAGGGAGTCAAGGGCTACCTTCGACTCAGAATCATCATCAAGCTTTAACAGGTCCTCAGCGGTGCTCCTTTTCTTCTTGGACCTCCGGGTCGTCTTCCTGGCGGCTATGGCGGCGACTCTAGCCTTCTTGGCAGCTTCATGGTCCAGAAGTCAGATTTGGCCTGTAACCAAATAAACAAGATAAAGGTCATGCAAGTATTTAAAACTCCTGAGGAAAATACAAAGAGAAGGAGGTCAAGGGTTTTTTACCTCTGGCGCCGGGTTAAGTTTGCAGAAGGGGTTTAACCCAACTTTACTGCAGTCTTCATATTTGTCATTCACCAGGAGAGTTGACATTGAAACAATATCTTCTTCAGTTAGTTGAATGGAGCTGTGACGAAGAGAGTCATTTGGGCCTCCACCATAGTCATACATCAATCTGGATCGGTGGTTTAGAGGGATGACCCGCCACGAGATCCAGCAACGAGTCAAGTCAACTCCGGTTAAGCCATTCCCTAATAAGGCATTAATCCTTTTAATAGATGGAATAAGCTTCTTGCGTTCAGCGGCAGTAAGCTTATCAGGGAGCACAAACTTGGAATCCAGACGCTCCGTGTGATAACCCGGCAGTGGCTTTTCGTTGGCTGGAGACGTATATTGGCAATAGAACCAGGTCTGATTCCAATCTTTGGGATGACTCAGTAAGACTATTAAGGGAAAGACAGCGCCCTGTCAGCGCTGAATTGAGATTCCACCAAGTTCCAAGCTAGGGCCATTGGTACACTCATTCTGGCGATTCAGATAAAAGTACTCTCTGAAGAGTTCCACAGTCGGCTCTTCTTGAAGATACACCTCACAGAGAACTTGGAAATTGCAGATATTGGATATGGAATTGGGTCCAAGATCTTGAGGGTGAAGTTTGAAAAAATGAAGAACGTCTCTGAAGAACTTTGAGCTGGGTGGTGAAAAACCCCGATTCATGTGGTCAGAGAAAACAATGACTTCACCATCTTTGGGATTAGGCCATTCCTCCTCCGGATCAGGTGCACGGAAAGACATAACATTTTTCCCTCGCAAAAATCCAATGGTGAAAAAAATAGCAAAAATGTCACGGAATGGCGCTCCCACCCTCCACCTCGGCTCCCCCACCCTCTCTGGCGATCTGCCTCATTCTCCACTAAATTCTGGATTCTCTCCGATCATCTGTTCCGGCGTTCTTCTGGGATCAAGGTAATACTCATCTAGTATGGGTTCGCCTGGTGGATCTACCCTTGGCTTGGATTTCTCCAAGGGTAGGGTTTTTGCAGAAGAGGTTTTCAGATCTACTGGACATACGGTCCACCCCGCCGGGCACAGGAGGTCATTCATATTAGTGGTTTCATTCAGCCGCCATACTTTTCGTCTCTCGGAGGATTCTGTGGCCGCGGTTTTGGAGGCAGTAATTGGAGGTTCGGCAATTGATCTTCAGGTTCTTCACATCAAGGATAAGGTTTACTCCTTTCATGTCTCTTGCAAGCAAGATGGTTTTCTTATTATGGATCTCCGTTCCTATGCATGCGACCTGTTCAAATGCTATTTTCATCTGTGGGGAAATGGGGGGCCAAATTGGATTAGAGAGCTCCGGATCTGGAGGAAGGAATGTGACGCCGAATGGATTCTAGTTAGTCCTACTAAGCGCCGTTCATCTTTAGGTCTTTTGGCCATGAATAAGCCTTCGGTTAGATCAGCTCTTAAGACTGCTACTTCTGCTCGTAAAAAGCTTTCTTTTGCCACGTTTGAGCGATACTCTGCTTGCAAGGGATATAGATATCCGGCTACGCAAGAGTGCATTGATTTCATGACAGATGCGGGGTATAATCTTCCTGCACATGAACGTGTAGTCATACATCCTTCACCACCCATGGACTTGTGTTGGACGGTGGCACGTCCACCTATTGTTTTTGGAACAGTTACTCCCTTGCCAGCGTTGAGCCGGTCGGAATCTGCTTCGCCGGTAATTGATCCGGTTTTGGAGGGCCCTTCCCCTGTGCATGCAGAATTCTCGCTCGACAGTTGCGTAGAGGCGGGATTGTCGCCAGTTCAAAATATTTGCCCGGATTCTGGCCCAGAGGCTTTGGAGGCCAGTCGGGATTCTACCTCACCTTCAATATTTGGCCCATCTGCCTCGGGGCCTTCGAGCCCATCTCCTTCTCACCGTCCGGATATCCCCTCATCTCAGGAGGCAGCCAGACAGTTTGATGCCATGGTGGACCGTGTGATCACCTGTACTATTTGCTCTCAGAAGGGCCACATGTCAACGACTTGTGGAAGGCGAGTAGTCTCCACGGCTTGCTCCCGTCCTGGTCACTCTAGCCAGGCCTGTAATGATTTCGCGCGCTCCAATGGATTGGTTTGGAGACCAATTTCGGTTCAACAAAAAGCGAGTTTATTGGAATCTGCTGCTACTCATGGGAACAGAGCCGGAGTTATTGGGATAGACTATCCAGTCCCATCGCTGCCGCCTCCATTGCATCTTCCCCTTCCCCAAATCAACGAAAACCCCCAACAAGCTCTGGGCTCTTCTATGGCGAACTACGAGCTCGACCCACAGCGCTTTGTGCCCCCTGGACATCTCATCATTGATGGTGGCAATCGTCGGCTTCCACGCACCTTCTTCACGCCCGCAACGCGTCCGCCCCGCCGGCATGAGGATTACATGGTTGCAGAGGTGTTGCCGGCGCCGGAGGGGCCGTTCGGCCCGGTGCGAAACGAAGTCGTCCAGTTTCTGCAGAATAGAGGTATTATGGTTCGATCTGCTCAGCCGTGGTTTCATGGGATAGGTCTGTTTCAAGTCAGAGATCCGACTGTTCGATATACCCTAGTTCAGCATGCACCTTTTCCTTTGGATAATGACCGTTTTGTCAGATTTATGAAGCATGATGAGGGAGATAATTTCAAAGGAACACATGGTTTTTGTAAGGGTTGGTTAATGTTCATTGGGATTCCCCTGGATTACCGCACCACTGAATACATCTCGCAGGCAGTAGGCACCTTCGGAAAGTTTATTTCTTGGGACAGTGAAGACCCTTATGTTGTCCGGACTTTGGTTGAAGCTAGTTTCCCAGATACGCCTTTGGTTCCAAGGGATGTGGTTTTTGGTGATTATGCAGAGTATGGAGGTGCTCAAGTTTCTTGGACGGCCGCTTGCTATGTTCTTGGCGCAGATTTTGCAGACCAGATGCCAAATGACGAAGACCCTATGCCTCTCGATGGAAACCCTCAACCTTTGCCTGGCAATCTGGTGCCTGATAATCTGATGTTTGCCTTACCTCCATACCCAATGCTGGGTTGGAATGATGCACCTCTCACTCCGCCGCCTCCATTGGTCAATAACGAAGCGCCTGCACCTTGTTGGGGCAATGCCCTGTGGGGAGATGAAGCTGACAATGTGCCACCTGCTGTTCCCGAACAAGATCAAGTTTCAATAGTAATTGATCAGCCAGAAGGATCTGTTTCTGTAGAGCAGCAAGAACAAGAAGGTGAAATCCAGTAACAACATGAGCCCCTTTACCCTGTCCTTGAGGAGAGCCAGTTAGCCATTGTGCCCTACCATCCCCCTATGATTCAGCAACATCAGATTTTTATTGGCATGGCACGTATTGTGGCAGGACCTCCTCTTCCCCCGGAGATGATTTGGCAAAGGTCCTTCCAAAACCTTATGTTTGATTTCTCTGTCAAGGAAGTGCCAAGACCTATCTTCTTCAAGCCGATGGGCACAATCATCTACTCCAAGAGGTCGTGGTCCATTGCCTTTGACGAATCAAGGATGATTAGTTGTTTAACTGCTTCACTGCCTCTTGTTCCTGCTGTCAGAAAACCTATCAAGCAGAAGCGCCCTGTGGCCAGAGCTTTATTTGAGGCGGTGTCTGTTGTTTCGGAGTCTGTTTCTGAAGAAATTGAGTCTGCTAGTTCTGCTTTGCCAGTTTCAGTTCAATCAACACCTTTGTTCTCTGTGGAGCAATCCTCTGCTCGCAAGCGGCGACACAAGAAGAAGACTCCTGTTGTTGATACGTCACTTAGGCGTTGCACTCGGAGCGCGGCAAAGTTGGATGGGTACAAAAATGTGGTCTTTGAGCAACTTTCTCTACAGCCATCTAAAAAGCGCCCCCGTGCAAAGCCCATGGAGGACAAGGCCCAGTCCACTTCTGCGGATGATACTGAAGACGCTCGGCCCACTACACCACCTCACACCCCGCTTCATGTTCTTCAAGCTGTGGGGGCGCAGTTGGAGGTTGATCCTGCGCTCCTAACGGTGGACGAGCTTATGGCTAATCCTCAGGAGAACTCATCTGCATCTTCCAATTAGTTTTTATGTTACTTTATATGCCAACTCTGATGGTGCTGGATGTGTCTGTTTTTATTACTGTTGAACTAAGTCCGGGCTGGGAAGTGACACTCTGGGGTACTGAATTTAGATTCATTTTGGAGGGTGTGGCATTATGTGCCACACTTTTATTACTTCTATATGCAATGGTTATCCATGAATCGTGTCACAACGCGTAGTTGGAAAGTTTTATGCTGGAATGTTCGTGGTCTGAATTCAGATGCTAGACAACGCTCTGTCAGGGAGAAAGTGATAGAGAGTCAGTGCTCAGTGCTTTGTTTGCAGGAAACTAAGTTATCCTCTTGCTCGCGCTCTATCATGAAAAGCTTTGTCCTCAAGGGTTTGATCAATTTGTTGAGTCTCCCTCTAGCGGAGCATCTGGGGGCCTCTTAACAGCGTGGCGATCTGATATGTTTCGTGGCACCCTTCTCACAGTTAAACCATACGCTATTGTTGTGCATTTTACCTCGGTCCATAATAATGAACAATGGTTTCTGGTTAATGTATATGGTCCATGCTAGGGTGAGTTGCGAGATGAATTTGTCTCCTGGATTTACAATTTGGACATTGATCCGAATGAAATGTGGATGTTAATGGGGGACTTCAACTTCATCCGTTCCATTGACAATAGAAATCTACCCGGGGGTGATATTAATGATATGTTCATTTTCAATGAAATAATTGGCCATTTGGGATTGTTAGAACTTCCTCTAAAAGGACGTAAATTCACATGGTCGAACATGCAAGACAGGCCACTCCTGGAACAGTTGGACTGGGTTTTTACTTCTGCAAGTTGGATTAACATATATCCCATGACCCAACTGACCCCTTTGGCAAAGACTGCATCTGATCATGTTCCTTGTCTGGTGGCCATCAGTACAGCAATTCCCAAAGCACATATCTTCAGGTTTGAAAACTTTTGGATTTATCAAGCAGGCTTTATGGAATGTGTGCAGGAGGTGTGGGCTCGCCCCAGTCGTAAGACTCATATTTTGGCAATAATTGTGGACAAACTGAAAGCTTTGAGGTTTTCTCTCAAGAAATGGCAGAAAGGTTTATCACACATCAAAAGGTTGATTGAGAAGTGTAACTGGGTAATTCTTTGGTTGGACAATCTTGAAGATAGGAGATCTTTATCCAGGCCTGAGTTTAATTTCAGGAAAATAATTAAATTGCACCATGAACACCTGCTTCACATGCAATACTTGTACTGGAGGAAAAGATGTACAATTAGGTATATCAAAGTGGGAGAGGAAAACTCCAAATTCTTTCAGGCCATGGCCACTGAAAGATTTAGAAAAAACTATGTGGCAAGCTTGTTGCTGTCAGATGGAACAGTAACATCTAACCATGAGGAAATGGCCAGAGAATTCCTGACAACCTTCAAAAGCAGAATGGGGACAGTTAAGTCAATTTCTTTGGATGCAACCATTTTGTCCTTAATACCCAGGGTCCAGGGTTTGGAGGTGCTCACAAAACCTTTTGAATTAAAAGAAATTGAGCAGGTTATCAAGGACTTGCCTATTGATAAGGCCCCTGGACCTGATGGCTTCAACGGGCTATTTTTAAAAAAGTGTTGGTATATAATTTCTGCTGATTTTATACAGCTGGTTAAGGAGTTTCATGCTGGAACAGTGCAACTAGAAAATCTGAATGATGCATTCATTACCCTGGTCCCAAAGAAGCAGACACCTAAGGGTGTGGGAGATTTTCGACCAATCTCTCTAACCTCTGTTGGCCTAAAGTTTCTCACAAAGCTTGCTGCTAACAGATTTTAACTAGAGATTACCAAATGTGTGCATAAAACCAATATGGTTTCATCAAATCAAGAACAATCCAGGATTGTCTTGCTTGGACATTTGAGTATATCCATCAGTGCAATCAGTCTAAAAGGCCCATCCTTTTGCTTAAGTTGGACTTTGAAAAGGCTTTTGACTCTATCCAGCATGAGGCAATCACAAAGATCGTAATTGCAAAAGGTTTTGACGAAAGGTGGATTGTTTGGATTAAGCAGTTGCTGTCTTCTGGCACTTCTTCTGTACTATTGAATGGAGTCCCTGGTACTCATTTCAAATGCAAATGTGGAGTCAAACAAGGGGACCCAATTTCTCCCTTATTATTTGTTATTGCGGCTGGTCTTTTACAGACTTTAGTGAACAATCTTCTCCAACAAGGTTTAATAAGCAGGCCCCTGCTTACCCATGATCTAGATTACCCAGTGGTGCAATATGCAGATGACACACTGTTGTTCCTAAATGCTGATCTAAGTCAATTGAGGGCTCTGAAATCAGTTTTACATTCCTTCTCACAGGCAACTGGACTGCAGATCAATTTCCATAAATCCTCCATGTATCCTATCAATGTAGTTGAGCAGGATGCTTCTGACCTGGCTGCCTTTTTTGATTGCAAATTAGGCACTATGCCTTTCACATATTTAGGGCTGCCAGTGGGGACCACCAGGCCTAAAATAGTTGACCTCCTTCCTCTTGTGGATTGTATGGAGAGAAGATTAACAGCAAGTTCATGGTTCTTGCCACAAGGGAGCAGACTGCAATTAGTCAACTCTGTGATCTCTTCCTTGCCTATTTTTTTCCTCTGTAGCTTGTCCATTCCTCAGGGTATTTTAAAACAATTGGAAAGAATCCAAAGGCAGTGTTTATGGAGGAAATATGGTCAGGAAAAGGGTCACTCACTTGCGGCTTGGCAACTTGTTTGCAGGCCTAAGTCCAAAGGGGGGCTTGGGATTTTAAACCTTGGACTGCAGAATGATGCTCTCTTATTGAAGCACCTCAACAAATTTTATAACAAGATGGATGTGCCCTGGGTGCAATTAGTTTGGGACTCTTACTACTTTGAAAGGATTCCACATGATACTATTCTCTGTGGCTCCTTTTGGTGGAAAGATGTATGCAAATTGATGGATAATTTCAGAGCCGTTACGTCGGTTGATGTTCATAGTGGAGATACAGTGCAGTTCTGGTCAGACTACTGGCAAATTGGGAACAGCTCGGTTCCTCTGCAACAGCGATTTCCTAGGTTGTTTTCCTTTTGTCTCCACAAAAACCTCTCAGTCAAGGAAGTTTTTCAGGCTAGTTCTTTTCAGGAACTTTTCTACCTACCTATGACTGAACAAGCCTTCCAAGAAATGCAATAGCTCTCCTCATTAATGGGGTCTTTCCATTTGGATATTCAATCTAATGACCACTGGGGATGGAGGCATGGCAACAAATCAGAGTATACAGCAAAAAAGTTTTATGATTTTGTCTATCAACCAATGGTCTCAAACCCCATCCTGGGATGGATATGGAAAAGTTGCTGCACTATGTCGATCAAGATGTTTGCCTGGCTTGTCATCATGGACAGGATTAACACCAAGGACATGATTCAGAGGAGACATTGGAGAATCAATGAAGGGCCTGAATGTGTTCTTTGTCTGACTGGAGCTCTGGAGGACAGAAATCACCTGTTCTTCCAGTGCAATTTCAGTGCTCGAGTCTGGAATTACCTGCAAATTGAATGGAAAAATAGTGACGATATGGTGGAAATTGCTCATCATGCAAGGAAGGATTTCAACAAACCTTTTTTTGCGGAGGTGGTTTTCGTGGCCTGGTGGAATATTTGGAAGATCAGGAATGATAGAACTTTCAGGAACATTTAGCCCTCTTTCAGGGCGTGGAGGAATAGCTTCATTCATGATATCACTCTGCTCTCCCACCGAATAAAGCGGAAATTTAGAGACGCCCTTCTTAAGTGGATTGATTTTCTTCCTCCTTGAGAAGAGTTCCTGTCTCTTTGTAATTCATAGGTTTAGCGCTCCTTTACCCTGTATAGTTTTTCTTTCCTCACCTTGAGGAAACCCTGTATGTGTTTGTTTTTTTATTTTATTTAATAAAATGCTGTGGGGTGTAAGCCCTGCAGTCTTCATGGTCAAAAAAAATCCTATGGTGAAGAATTCCTTCAAGTTATCTTCGGTGACCGTGGAAGGGACCCAGTTGCAGACAGTCGGTGCTTTTGACGGCATGATGATTAGAGGACAAACTGAAAGGATAGTAACGTGCCGGTTCAATTCAATGGTGAAATTAAAAAGTTAAATGATGATGGTGCAAATAGGTAATGGCGACTTAAGTAAGGGCTAATGTCATATAAGGGAAAAGTGAGCCGGCGCCATAAGCCGCCATGACGAAAGACATTTGAAGGAAACCAGAAACGAAATTGGCTAAGTGTGGAGACAAACAAGTTCCCTACTTTTTTGATATTATTCTGGATCAAATGGCCATTCAAAATGGAAAATATTCTAGACCTAAAAATCTGGCACAGATGAGTTCGTGAGTTCTAATGAGGCCTTTGTACCATAAAAAGGAATCTACTGATATCAAGGATGGGCACAAAACAACTACCGCACGAGTGTATGTTCTTTTTTGGATCAAGAAGAAGCTGTAGTGGAAGAACTACAAAGAAACTGAGATGAACTATGAAGAACATGCAGAAAACCTAGAAACCCTAATGTGGATCTGAGGAACAGGAGGGCAAACACTGACAACTACGAATCTTCCGCGGAGAGTCGCCGCCGTTCCCTGGACCGATTCCGGTTGATGCAGCGGCCAAGGTTGACGAAGACAAGGTGCTCTGCGACGGCAGCAGAGCTCGAGCAGCGGTAGGGTTGCGAGAAGAAGAAGACGAAGAGAGGGAAGAATGAGAAAGACCAGGTCGTGCCTATTTATAAGAGGATAAGCATATAGGTAGGCGTGAAAATCGAGGAAGACCCAAATAATGATTATCCAACTAAACAGACGCCTCGATTCTCGGAAGACATTAAAAGATAAAGATCCGTTGAGGATGACGTCATAATAGTTTTTTGTGTATTCAAAAGATGACGTCATGGTGGGTTACAAATTTTTTACAAAGAGAGGAAGATGGATTTCGTCTAAGTATTTATGATTGACAAAGAACAAAGTTAAAGTCAACTTGGGGCCTAATGTTGGGAATATAGCTACCAGGAATGACCCGCCCAGGAGGGGCCGGGTCAACCCCAATGGCGGGTTACAAAAGAAGCCCAGTAATATTCAAGGTGATAGTTTATTAAGGCTTGAAGAAGGCCTAAAGCCCAGAGGCGGCTTGAGGCCCAATATTGTAAACCGTCGTATGTAAAGAAAGACTTGTAAAGAAAGGCAAATAAAGGAGTCACCGAGCCGGACACGTTTTATGAGCCGGCCGGGACTCTGTAGGCCGCCCGGCGTCAACCCATGTATATAAGGGGACGACCCGATGGCGGCTTAGGACAAGAAACAACAACTCGAAGCCAGGCAAAGCAGATTTGCTCCCTGGTCATCGAAATCCCAGCAATTCCAACACAATTAGACGTAGGCTTTTACCTTCATCGTAAGGGGCCGAACTAGTATAAACCTCCTCTTATAAAGATAGTGATATCAAGCGCCCCCTCATGAGCCTTAAAACTCGCCTATTCCCAAGGGCTCGTGCAAACGGCACGGCTGGATTACCCAAACCCGTACTGATGAGAATCCCACAATAAGGGGACACGATCTCTGCTTTGACAAGACGTGTCAATGAAGACCGTGCCTCAAAACGCGAAGCAGGAGGCTAAAAACGGTTCGAAATAATAATAAGGCCAGAACATAACGTCCTTTGTCCCGATTAACCCCTTTAAGCTTCCTAGTTGCGATGGCCCTAAGACTAAGTCCTTTTGCTAGGACATCTGCCGTGACAATTCCACGACACATAGCATGAAACACATGGATCCAAATTAGCCCCTTACGAAGCAACGCATAAACTAGGGTTTAAGCTTCTGTCACTCTAGCAACCCATCATCTACTTATTACTTCCCAATGCCCTCCTCTAGGCCCAAACAATGGTGAAGTGTCATGTAGTCTACGTTCACATGACACTACTAGAGGAAAGACACCATACATCTCATCAAAATATCGAACGAATACCAAATTCACATGACTACTTATAGCAAGACTTCTCCCATGTCCTCAGGAACGAACGTAACTACTCACAAAGCATATTCATGTTCATAATCATAGGGGAATTAATATGCATATAGTATCTGAACCTATGATCTTCCACCAAGTAAACCAACTAGCATCAACTACAAGGAGTAATCAACACTACTAGCAACCCACGGGTACCAATCTGAGGTTTTGAGACAAAGATTGGATACAAGAGATGAACTAGGGTTTGAGATGAGATGGTGCTAGTGAAGTTGTTGATGGAGATTGACCCCCTCCCGATGAGAGGATCGTTGGTGATGAAGATGGTGATGATTTCCCCCTCCCGGAGGGAAGTTTCCTTGGCAGAACAGCTCCGCCGGAGCCCTAGATTGGTTCCGCCAAGTGGCGGCAGATTTTCGTCCTGTAAGCTTGCTTATGATTTTTTTTCTCCATGAAAGACTCCATATAGCCAAAGATGGACATCAGGGGGCTTCCAGGGGGCCCACAATGCAGGGGGCGCGCCCCCTACCCTCGTGGACGGTGGGTGGCTCCCCTCTGGTACTTCTTTCGCCCAATATTTTTATATATTCTGAAACATGCTCCCGTGAAGTTTCAGGACTTTTGGAGTTGTGCAGAATAGGTCTCTAATATTTTCTCCTTTTCCATCCCAGAATTCCAGCTGCCGGCATTCCCCCTCTTCCTGTAAACCTTGTAAAATAAGAGAGAATAGGCATAAATATTGTGACATAATGTGTAATAACAGCCCATAATGCAATAAATGTCGATATAAAAGCATGATGCAAAATGGATGTATCAATGACCGACTTCCGCCGCGACAGCCACCATGCGCGCCTCTCCACGCGGGCGGAGACGACAATGACATGCTAGTTCCTCCTCGCCGGCGTGCTGGAGCATGCGCTCGTCCTCCACTCCGTACGCTGCGTGCACAGACGAAGCTCCACCAGCTGCTCGCATGCTTGGCAGTGTGGCGGCATTGCGAGGAGGGACTGCAGACGACGTGAGCAGGTGAGCAATCGACTTCATGGTACAGGGATGGTAGAGACACGGCGGTGATGGGCAAGAAATGGTTGGCCGGAGCAGGCGGGCGCCGACATGCGCAACGGCGGCGGCAACATATTGATGAGTGCGTGTATGGGATCTTAGTTTAGTTTTATATAGGGTTGGTCAAACTTAAAAGAAAACCATACAAGTACACATAAACATTATACTGAGGCAGCTCTTATATTAGTTACCACAGCCACGATACGGAATCCTGTGTAAGCGCGTGAACCGCGGTCGCGCGGTCGATCGAATGGTGCTTCACCGTGTCGTGCTCGAAGGACAGCCACCGAACCTCTTTTTTTGTGTGTGTGTGTGTGTAACGCCCTGAGACCGTTGCGCCAGGTGTCTTCCACTTATTCGCCGTCATTGCCATGTCATTCGCCTGCGTGTTGCATTTGATCATGTCATCATGTGCATTGTATCATCATGTTTTCAAAACTTGCATCTGTCTGGGTTCCCCAGTTCCGTCCGTTGTCCATTCTGAGCCCAACCACACTTGCACGCGCCCGCGGCATGTCTAAAATATTATTTTATAAGTGGCCGGAAAATAGCACCCACGATGCGGCTATATCTCCAACGTGTCGGAGCACGACTTAGAGGCATGACCGCATTGTAGGCAATGTCGCAAGAGGGGTAATCTTTACACATCCCATGTACTGAAACAAGGAAGAGGTACAGAGTTGGCTTACAATCGCCACTTCACACAATACATAAATATAGCATTACATCATCCAGGTACAAACAAGGTCCGACTACGGAACCAAAATAGAAGAAGACCACCCTCAATGCTATAGATCCCCGATCGCCCCGACTGGGCTCCACTACTGATCAACTGAAATGAAACAACACAATGAACAAGATCTTCATCGAGTCCCCTTGAGCTCGGCTGCTTCACCTGCATGGTATCATCGGCACCTGCAACTGGTTTTGGAAGTTAACTGTGAGTCACGGGGACTCAGCAATCTCGCACCCTCGCGATCAAGACTATTTAAGCTTATGGGTAGGAAAGGGGTAATGAGGTGGAACTGCAGCAAGCACTAGCATATATGGTGGCTAACTTACGCAAAAGAGAGCGAGAAGGGAAGGCAAAGCACGGTCGTGAACTAGAAGTGATCAAGAAGTGATCCTGAAACTACTTACGTTCAAGCATAACTCCAAAACCGTGTTCACTTCCCGGACCCCGCCGAGAAGAGACCATCACGGCTACACACGCGGTTGATGCATTTTAATTAAGTTAAGTGTCAAGTTTTCTACAACCGGACATTAACAAACTCCCATCTTCCCATAACCGCGGGCACGGCTTTCGAAAGTTCATAACCCTGTAGGGGTGTCCCAACTTAGCCCATCACAAGCTCACACGGTCAACGAAGGATATTCCTTCTCCCAGGAAGACCCGATCAGACTCGGAATCCCGGTTACAAGACATTTCGACAATGGTAAAACAAGACCAGCAAAGCCGCCCGATGTGCCGAGAAATCCCGATAGGAGTCGCACGTATCTCGTTCTCAGGGCACACCGGATGAGACATCCTACGAGTAAAACCAAACCTCAAGTTGCCCCGAGGTGGCCCCGCAGTCTACTCGTTTCGGACCAACACTCAGAGGAGCACTGGCCCGGGGGGTTAAAATAAAGATGACCCTTGAGTCTGCAGAACCCAAGGGAAAAAGACTTAGGTGGCAAATGGTAAAACCAAGGTTGGGCCTTGCTGGAGGAGTTTTATTCAAGGCGAACTGTCAAGGGGTTCCCATTATAACCCAACCGCGTAAGGAATGCAAAATCAAGGAACATAACACCGGTATGACGGAAACTAGGGTGGCAAGAGTGGAACAAAACGCCAGGCATAAGGCCGAGCCTTCCACCCTTTACCAAGTATATAGGTGCATTAAAGTAAACAATATATATAGTGCTATCCCAACAATAATCCATGTTCCAGCATGGAACAATCTTCATCTTTACCTGCAACTATCAACGCTATAAGAGGGGCTGAGCAAAGCGGTAACATAGCCAAACAACGGTTTGCTAGGACAAGGTGGGTTAGAGGTTTGACATGGAAATATGGGAGGCATGATAAAGCATGTGGTAGGTATCGCGGCATAGGCATAGCAATAGAGCAAGCAACTAGCAAGTAAAGATAGAAGTGATTTCGAGGGTATGGTCATCTTGCCTGAGATGCCGCAAGGAAGAAGAACGAGTCCATGAACAAGACAAGCGGACGAAGTCGAACGGGTCCTCACAAACACGACGTTATCGGAACTAACCCGACGAGGCAACACCAGAAAGAAGCAAACAACATAGTAAACAACCATCACATCAACATGGCATGATGCACAACCAAGTATGATGCATGTCCGGTTTAATGAAGCATGGCATGGCAAAGTGCATAAGCAATTCTACAAATTAAGTGGAGCTCAATATGCAACGAGTTGCATATTGACGGAACACCACATGGCTTATTTGGTTCTCTCCCGTTTATGTACTCAACAATATTAAATGTTGATTAACATGGAAAGAGGTGAGGCATAAGTAAACTAACTATCTAGACACGTTTAAATGAGGCCGGAACAACAAACAACAAGTCTGGAAACTCCTCATGTGCATATTTTAAGGTTTGGTAGTGTTCTGCCCTAAACACTAATTTAGAGTTTTTAAACATGCAAGGTGAAGCCACGATGTTAAACTAGGCAATCTTCTACCCCATTTACATATAAAGTTGGTTAAGTTTGGAGCTACGGTTATTTAGTTATGAAATAAAGCATTTTAGCATGGCATAGGAGCAAAATAATGCAAACAGCAGTTTAAACCTTTTAAACATAGATGAAAGTTGTAAATTATGAAAATAGACGAAATTCTGGTCATGTTTCCTATTAAGTTTATTTTAATCCAATGCACGGTTAATTAGTTAGGATATGCATGAAGTGCAAGGGTGTTTTTGCAAAACTGGCAGTTCTCACAAAAATGCTAAAATCACAGATATGAAAAAAAATGGGACGAATCTGAACAGTGCACTGGGCGCTGGGTCTGCGGTGGCTCACCAAGGCCAACATCAGCTGGGCCGGCTCTGTGGGCCGCAACTGGCAGGCCGCAGAGCTGGGCTTCAGGATCTGGCTGGAGAGGCCTGGGAGAGGCGCTGGGCCTACGCGCGGTGCTGGATCGTAGGCTGGGCATCCGACGGGGTGAGGTTGGTCCACGCGCTACCCCACGGTCAACACGACCACGAGAGCGAGCCAGCGGGAGGCTTGGCGTTGTGTGCGTCTCTAGGAAGAACAGGGTCGCAGCACCGGTGATGCAGGGATGCAGGCGAGATGGAGGGAGGCAGATGACGCGGATCGGGCGGGGACATGCTGGAACTGGCCGGATCCAGTAGCAGGGGTGACGAACGGGCGGTGGCCATGACGGTTGAGGTCAACGGGAGGCGCGGCCATGGCTTCAGGCTCCATGGTTCGTGCAGGGGACTCGGGAACGACGGCAGACTTGGCGCGGCGCAGAATCTTGGTGGAGGATGACGAGCGGCGTTGGGCGTTCGGATCCACGGGATCGAGACGAGGCAAGGGGCTCGTCCTCGTCCTTGATTTCTCGCAGGAAAAGGGGAGGCGGAGGCGGGATGCAGGGGAGCGGTGGCAGCGAACTTGGCGCTCTGGGTGAACTCCGACTATGCGTGGACGGCTGGGATGGATGACGGGGCGCGAATCCGGTCCCCGGAGATGGTTCTGGATGGGGGGCGGACGAACTCGAACTCCGGGCGCCATGGCGGTCTCCTGTTGCTGCGTGTTATAGAGAGAGATAATATCTTAGAAGACAAGGAGAAGAAGAAAAGAGAGATGGACAGAGTAGGGAGCAGGGGCGCAGCAGAGGCGGTGGTCCGGCGACCTGGCAGTGAGTGGTCGCTGGCGACGAGGTTCGCCGAGGGCAGCGAGCGCGGGAGCTCCAGCTCGGCTGGTTGGGGGGCTGGGGCTTGGATCGAGGAGGAGCAGTGGAGAGCGATGGGTGGCTGGTTCTGGTTAGTGTGGTGCTGAAAGCGAGGAGGGGATTTTGGACCGAGGAGGAAGAGACAGGAGGAGTGGCGGCGGCTTGGGGTGGATGGGACAGCCTGCCTAAAATCTAGGGTTGCCCCATTATATACACGTAGAATTGGGTAGGGGTGATCTAGTCCCTCCGATTGAAATCAGACGGTCCGAGAAAATAGGTAGGGAGCCCAATTAACAAAACGGAGATGTTTTGTAGACGTTTGGGGATGATACAGACCCAACGATGACAACTGTCCGGGTCCGGATCCGGGGAAGTTTCGGACACGCACGTGAGGGGTCGGTGCACTGTGCAAAGAGGGGTTTTCGGACCGTGTGATCGCATCGGACGGCTCCGTACGCGAAGAGGGGTAGGTGGAAGGCTAGGTGGGCTGTGGCGAGGCTGAGAGGAGAGAAGAGAGAGAGAGAGAGAGAGGGCCCGGCAGCAGTTTCCGGAGATCGAAAATGTCCGACGTTAGACCGGCAGCGGTGCCGCTATAGTTATACGTTTTGGCATCAAACAGACTCGAAATGCGATGAAACTTGACAGGCGGTCTATCTACACTATAATAAGACCGCACGCCAACTTTCAACCCATTCTGAGAACATTTTCCGGACACTTATAAAATAATATTTCGGACATGCCGCGGGCGCGTGCAAGTGTGGTTGGGCTCAGAACGGACAACGGACGGAATTGGGGAACCCGGACAGATGCAAGTTTTGAAAACATGATGATGCAATGCACATGATGACATGATCAAATGCAACACGCAAGCGAATGACATGGGAACGACGGCGAATAAGTGGAAGACACCTGGCGCAACGGTCTCGGGGCGTTACAACACTCCACCACTACGAGAGGATCTCGTCCCGAGATCTAGGATGGCACCAGAGGGAAAAACGGAAGAGGAAGAAAACAGGTAAAACTAAGTTGCTTCTTTGACTAATGAGTGAAACCAAAGAACCTTGCGAGGTTGAACAAATTCAAGAAAGAATACAACGAAGGTGAACAAGGTCGAAAAACACTCCTTTAGAAAAGAGGAACAAAGAACATTGCGAAAAACCTTGAGGTTGAAGGGCAAGATAAATATTGAAACCACTCCGGTTAAAACAAGATAGAAAAGGATTAAGAATGATATAATTCGGGCAGCACTTCGACTGTAAATGGAATGAATTGAACATGAACTTGAAAAGATGAGAGGATACTTGACGAGATGAACAACACATTGCCTCCGGAACTATTGAAAGAATGGCACAAGGGGTAAGAAAGATTCCAGACAGCACTCCGGATGAGAAGGGAGGCAAAACTTGATAATATGAGAGAACTCGAATGAAAACACGACACTCCGGTTGAATGGATAAGCAAAGGAAAGACCAAGATCTTGACAAGATGAGATGATGAGAGAAGAGAGAAACATCACAAAGCCTCCGGAACAAAAGAATAGAAGTTGGATCGTTGGAAAGGAAAGAGTTGAGAAGAAAAAGCCATCTTCTAACACAATAGCATTTGAGAAGCATCCTTAGAAAGAAGTATTGTACGGGGTTGTTGAAAGGCTGCTTGTGGGCTTATGAAAACATCTCAAAACTTAAGGTGAAATTCTGCCACTAACGAAAACAAGATTGGATTGATAAGAACAAGGAGACGAGAAACTTATTTCACCGGGAGGATAACTAAAGAACTTGGGTCATTTATAATCACCATAGATAGCAACAATCCTTAGGGAAGGCTTTAGGTGAAATATAACCCAATATAACTCCAATGACGAGATTGATGGATTTAAAATATCTCATTCTTGATAACTTGTGAATCATGAACCAGGAAGGGAAATTATCAAGAATGACATAACACCATCTCAAAAGATAAGGAAGAAAGAATTGCACTTCGGAATGCAAGATGAAGAATACTTGAAACTCCTCAAAACAAACATGTGTTGAGCACCACGTTCATTTTAGAGTAAAGCTTGGCGGATCATAACTTCATGAGAAATCTTGAGGACAATTGAAGAATGAAAAGAATTCTTGACAAACCACCATGGAGCCTCCATGAAGAACTCCGATAATAAAAGAATGATCGAAAAGAAAGAGAAGTTGAAAACACAAGGTGAAGCCTTGCAATGATTTAGATGAATCTTCGTGGTGATATAAATGATAAAAACTTGGAACTCCGGAAAAGAAAGATGAGCACTTGAAACCAAGAATTCACTCATCATGAACAAACTCCAGAAGAAAGAATCCATCATTTGGATGAAGCAAGGATAAGAATTACATTATGCTTATCCTTCACCAATTTAGATTGATGACAAACAATGGATTTGGCATACTACTTATTCTTCTTGAAAAGATTGGAGAGACATATCGCGCGAACTTAATGGACCACCGGTAGGATTTAACCAACGAATAAATTGATATGATAACGAAGAAAGAGCAAACTTGAATGAACCACCGTAAGAATTAAACATGAAAATAGCAAAAGCACAATACACCGGGAAGAATTTGGAAAACGAAAGATGATACTTGAGGGAATTTAGATACAAGAGAATGAAGAGATCACGAGCTGATTAGATAATACTTGAATGAAGCACCGGTAAGATTTGGAGAACAATAGCTGAAAGCTGGAATGAATAATATTTGAAAAGATGGCCTTTGGAAGAAAAAAATGGAAACAACTCACGAAATGCTCTAGATGGGTGAAAAGAATTCTCATGATCGAAAACAATTATGAGAGGATGGCATAAGGCTAGCACCATGAATCTTGAAGAGAATGGAGCAAGATTAAAGAGAAACTCTTCTTCGGTCTTCAAATGTTGAGAATGATGATGAGAACCACCACTGAGAATTTTTTTAGGCACTCCGGAATGAAAATTGGAAAGGTTGAGCCAACGATGAAAAGAATTTGAAAGATCATGGAGAAATACATATGCCTGATGACAAATCATTATTACGTCAAACTTTGAAATGAATTTGAAAAGCTCCGGGAAAATTAGAAGAGTCAGGTAAGATCCTGGGAAAAGACCTGTGGGTTAGGTCCCACTCAAAAGATACACCGTTGAAGATATTGCTTGAAAAGAGAGATTGCACCGGTTGAATTAAATGGCTTGAATGAGAAACCAATCTCGAAAGAGCATGAACGAAAGCAGAGTGGAAAACCGAATCTTCGAGATATCTTGAACACTCTGGAACAATAGAATAACGAGCATGGAATGATTATGAGGTGCACCGGTCATGGGAAAAGCATTTGAAACGAGGAAAAGATATGATCAACACTAAAAAATTGCATTGAAAACACCGGGAAAGATAAGAGAAACAAAGAATGATAAACTTGAAGCTTCCTTTATCATCTTCATGAGAATCACTGGATAAGAACATGAAGGAAAAGAATGGAGAGACTTCCATCGATAAAATGGATACTTGATTAAGAAATCCGAGTCCTTGAAGAAACAAGGGTGGGAGGGAGAGACAAAAAAGACAACTTGGGATGGATGAAACAAACACCGTTGAGAAAACTGGGATTGGATCTTGCTGATGTTGAAAATGAACGGATCCACTTGAAGAGAGACACGCCGGTTGAAAAGGATTGACATGACAATCTCGATTATCATGAAGGATTAGTATTCACATAGAAATATGAGAACACCGCTTAGGAAAGGTATGGAATCAACATTTGACTTTGAAGCAACTCGAATACCACAACTGAAAACAAAACAAAGGTTTGGCTTGCAGAATAAGCCGGAACAAACATATGATAGAGATTTCATCCAAAGTTTTCGTGGTGGGGCCCACACGGGCTCGATCGTACAGCACCATCATGTACAAGGCAATGCACATGACATACGAAGCGTCCTCGAGTTAGCATAGCCAAGGACTCATTAAGACACAACGAGACCACTGTAAAATCAACCGTGGATAGGCGGACCACTAGATGTCGAAACCCAATTTCATATCATACCTATGTCGGAAAGATATCCTAGGAGCTACTTGAATTCCCACTTATAAACTCCCGAAACTTTCCGGTTATGCAATCAGGTGTTGGGGATATAGGGGAAGCATAATATCTCACCCAAAACTAGCAAATCCTACATCCAACTGTATCCATCCTTCAACACATAACCAAGAAACCTTCGGAAATCATTTACCTCAAGCATCGAAAAGCATCCGTTATACGAGTTATGGCAATACTCCCGAACTCCCGCCTGAGTACTAGGTGGCATCGAGGTTATATCACCAACAACTGCATAAAAGAGATTTTGGATGTCGGCGAAACTCAGGTATTCCAAAACTGCAACGATAAAATTGTGACGACAACACCTCGGAGCTCAACTCCCCGGGACACTGCCACAACCCCTAAATGTCAGGAGGCACCAAGAACAATGTTCTCGTCACAAAACCATCGGAACGATTCCAAGATACCCGCGTGATCCTAATTTTTTTTTGTGAAATTTAAGAAGAGAAGAGTCAAAACTCTACATCAGGAAGCCTCACCAGAGCGACGAAAGGACCGAGGAGTAAAAAGAATCCTACTCTCCGATATATATAATCCTATAAGACTCAAAACATTTTTCTAGACTCAACAACGCCAACGATTCGATCAAGCAGGGGGCTCCTAAGTCGGGGAAGGCTCTGATTACCAACTTTTAACACCCACAATGCGGCTATATCTCCCACGTGTCGGAGCACGACTTAGAGGCATAACCTCATTGTAGGCAATGTCGCAAGAGGGGTAATCTTTACACATCCCATGTACTGAATAAGAAAGGGATAAAGAGTTGGCTTACAATCGCCACTTCACACAATACATAAATATAGCATTACATCATCCAGGTACAAACAAGGTCCGACTACGGAACCAAAATAGAAGAAGACCACCCCTAATGCTACAGATCCCCGATCGCCCCGACTAGGCTCCACTACTGATCAACTGAAACGAAACAACACAATGAACAAGATCTTCATTGATCTCCTCCTTGAGCTCGGCTACGTCACCTGCACGGTATCATCGGCACCTGCAACTGGTTTTGGAAGTTAACTGTGAGTCACGGGGACTCAGCAATCTCACACCCTTGCGATCAAGACTATTTAAGATTATGGGTAGGAAAGGGGTAATGAGGTGGAACTGCGGCAAGCACTATCATATATGGTGGCTAACTTACACAAAAGAGAGCAAGAAGAGAAGGCAAAGCACGGTCGTGAACTAGAAGTGATCAAGAAGTGATCCTGAAACTACTTATGTTCAAGCATAACTCCAACACCGTGTTCACTTCCCGGACCCCGCCGAGAAGAGACCATCACGGCTACACACGCGGTTGATGCATTTTAATTAAGTTAAGTGTCAAGTTTTCTACAACCGGACAATAACAAATTCCCATCTGCCCATAACCGCGGGCACGGCTTTCGAAAGTTCATAACCCTGCAGGGGTGTCCCAACTTAGCCCATCACAAGCTCTCACGGTCAACGAAGGATATTCCTTCTCCCAGGAAGACCAGATCAGACTCGGAATCCCGGTTACAAGACATTTCGACAATGGTAAAACAAGACCAGCAAAGTTGCCCGATGTGCCGAGAAATCCCGATAGGAGTCGCACGTATCTCGTTCTCAGGGAACACCGGATGAGACATCCTATGAGTAAAACCAAACCTCAAGTTGCCCCGAGGTGGCCCCGCAGTCTACTCGTTTCGGACCAACACTCAGAGGAGCACTGGCCCGGGGGGGTTAAAATAAAGATGACCCTTGAGTCTGCAGAACCCAAGGGAAAAAGGCTTAGGTGGAAAATGGTAAAACCAAGGTTGGTCCTTGCTGGAGGAGTTTTATTCAAGGCGAACTGTCAAGGGGTTCCCTTTATAACCGAACCACGTAAGGAACATAAAATCAAGGAACATAACACCGGTATGACGGAAACTAGGGCGGCAAGAGCGGAACAAAACGCCAGGCATAAGGCCGAGCCTTCCACCCTTTACCAAGTATATAGGTGCATTAAAGTAAACAATATATATGGTGGTATCCCAACAATAATCCATGTTCCAACATGGAACAAACTTCATCTTTACCTGCAACTATCAACGCTATAAGAGGGGCTGAGCAAAGCGGTAACATAGCCAAACAACGGTTTGCTAAGACAAGGTGGGTTAGAGGTTTGACAAGGCAATATGGGAGGCATGATAAAGCATGTGGTAGGTATCGCGGCATAGGCATAGCAATAGAGCGAGAAACTAGCAAGCAAAGATAGAAGTGATTTCGATGGTATGGTCATCTTGCCTGAGATCCCGCAAGGAAGAATAACGAGTCCATGAAGAAGACGAGTGGACGAAGTCGAACGGATCCTCACAAACGCGACGTTATCGGAACTAACCCGAAGAGGCAACACCGGAAAGAAGCAAACAACATAGTAAACAACCATCACATCAACATGGCATATGCACAACCAAGTATGATGCATGTCCGTTTTAATGAAGCATGGCATGGCAAAGTGCACAAGCAATTCTACAAATTAAGTGGAGCTCAATATGCAACGAGTTGCATATTGAGGGAACAGCACATGGCTTATTTAGTTCGCTCCTGTTTATGTACTCAACAATATTAAATGTTGATTAACATGGCAAGAGGTGAGGCATAAGTAAACTAACTATCTAGACAAGTTTAAATGAGGCCGGAACAACAAACAACATGTCCGGAAACTCCTCATGTGCATATTTTAATGTTTGGTACTGTTCTGCCCTAAACACTAATTTAGAGTTGTTAAACATGCAAGGTGAAGCCACGATGTTAAACTAGGCAATTTTCTACCCCATTTACATATAAAGTTGGTTAAGTTTGGAGCTACGGTTATTTAGTTATGAAATAAAGCATTTTAGCATGGCATAGGAGCAAAATAATGCAAACAGCTGTTTAAACATTTTAAACATAGATGAAAGTTGCAAATTATGAAACTAGACGAAATTCGAGTCATGTTTCATATTAAGTTTGTTTTAATCCGATGCACAGTTAATTAGTTAGGATATGCATGAAGTGCAAGGGTGTTTTTGCAAAACTGGTAGTTCTCAGGAAAATGCTAAAATCACAGATCTGAAAAAAAAACAAATGGGCCGAATCTGAACAGTGCACTGGGCGCTGGGTCTGCGGTGGCTCACCAAGGCCAACATCAACTAGGCCGGCTCTATGGGCTGCAGCTGGCAGGCCGCGGTGCTGGGCTTTGGGACCTGGCTAGAGAGGCCTGGGAGAGGCGCTGGGCATACGCGCGTTGCTAGATGGGAGGCTGGGCTTCCGATGGGGTGAGGCTGGTCCACGCACTGACCCACGGGCAACACGACCATGAGAGCGAGTGAGCGGGCGGCTTGGCGCTGTGTGCGTATCCAGGAAGAACAAGGTCGCGGTGCCGGTGCTGCAGGGATGCAGGCGAGATGGAGGGAGGCAGACGACGCGGATCCGGCGGGGGCATGCTGGAACTAGCCAGATCCAGCAGCAGGGGTGACGAACGGGCGGTGGCCATGGCGGTTGAGGTCAACGGGAGGCGCGGCCATGGCTTTTGGCTCCATGGTTCCTGCAGGGGACTCGGGAATGGTGGCAGACTTGGCATGGCGCAGAATCTTGGTGGAGGACGACGAGCAGCGCTGGGCGTTCGGATCCACGGGATCGAGACGAGGCAAGGGGCTCGTCCTCGTCTTCGAGTTCTCGTAGGAACAGGGGAGTCGGAGGCGGGATGCAGGGGAGCGGCGGCAGCGAACTTGGCGCTTGGGGTGACCTCCGACGACGCATGGACGGCTGGGATGGATGACGGGTGCGAATCCGGTCCCCGGAGATGGTTCTGGACGGGGGGCGGACGAAGTCGAGCTCCGGGCGCCATGGCGGTCTCCTGTTGCTGCGTGTTACAGAGAGAGATAGATATCTTAGAACACAGGGAGAAGAAGAAAAGAGAGATGGACAGAGTAGGGAGCAGGGGTGCATCAGAGGCGGTGGTCCCGCGACCTGGCAGTGAGTGGTCGCTGGCGACGAGGTTCGCCGAGGGCAGCGAGCGCGGGAGCTCCAGCTCGGCTGGTCGGGGGGTTGGGGCTTGGATCGAGGAGGAGCAGTGGAGCGCGATGGGTGACTGGTTCGGGTTGGTGTGGTGGTGAAAGCGAGAAGGGGATTTTGGATCGGGGATGAACCCGAGGAGGAAGAGACAGGAGGATTGGCAGCGGCTTGGGGTGGATGGGACAGCCTGCCTAAAATCTAGGGTTGCCCCATTATATATAGCTAGTAGAATTGGGTAGGGGTGATTTAGTCCCTCCGATTGAAATCAGGCGGTCCGAGAAAATAGGTAGGGAGCCCAATTAACAAAACGGAGATGTTTTGTAGACATTTGGGGATGATCCGGACCCAACGGTGACAACTGTCCGGGTCCGGATCCGGGGAAGTTTCGGACACGCACGGGAGGGGTCGGTGCACTGTGCAAAAGAGGGGTTTTCGGACCGTGCGAGCGCATCGGACGGCTCCGGACGCGAAGAGGGGTAGGTGGAAGGCTAGGTGGGCTGTGGCGAGGCTGAGAGGAGAGAAGAGAGAGAGGGGGGCCCGGCATAAGTTTTCAGAGACCGAAAACGTCCGACGTTAGACCGATAGTGGTGCCGCTATAGTTATACGTTGGGGCATCAAACAGACTCCAAATGCGATGAAACTTGACAGGCGGTCTATCTACACTATAATAAGACCACACGCCAACTTTCAACCCATTCCGAGAACATTTTCTGGCCACTTATAAAATAATATTTCGGACATGCCCCGGGCGCGTGCAAGTGTGGTCGGGCTCAGAACAAACAACGGACGGAACTGGGGAACCCGGACAGATGCAAGTTTTGAAAACATGATGATGCAATGCACATGATGACATGATCAAATGCAACACGCAAGCGAATGACATGGCAACGATCGCGAATAAGTAGAAGACACCTGGCGCAACGGTCTCGGGGTGTTACAGTGTGAAAACAATCCCCGAATATTACTCAACTTTATTTTCCTGGAAAAGTTCTTGACGCTACAATATTTCCATATATTTGAATTTAGCTCCAATTTGTGTTTATTTGAATTTAGCTCCAACTTTTTTAATACTGATTTTGTGCGTGTGACTGAGAGAGAATGTGTGTATGTGTCCATATGTGTGTTGTGGCGGAAGGGCAATGTGGAGACGGTGTGCGTGTGATAGAGACATAGAGAGGTGTGAATGTGCAAATGATCATGCATGAGTGAGACATAGACAGATGCCGATACGTTGTGTATACATGAGAGAACGGTCTTCTATTTGTACTTGTGTGTGTGTGTGTGAGAGAGAGAGAGAGGAGCATCCGTAACACAACAACCATCTCTCTCGATTCATCTGTCTCTCGCACGATCGCATGTAACACATGCATCAACACACTCATTTTGACACCCTCACCCGGCCCCTGCCCACCTCAATCCCCGCACATCGCTCTCTATCTCACACGCACAATCTCTTCGTGAAAACCCTATTTAGCATGTAGCTTTCCGTCACATACACACACATTTCTCTCAATAGGTTTAATTTCTCTCAATACCCGACACACACACGCACACACACGCACACACACACACTCCCCCTCCCCCGAGCACACAATTCATCCCCATCCAAGGCTATATGGCGACCACTCTCGCTTGTGCTTCTCTACACCCCAGCATGCACAACACCTCAACCTTCAAAGAGGGCATTGAGGAGATCGGAGACGACGACCACACTGCACTAGAGAATGCAGGGCCATTTGGAAGCAGGATGATGTGATGATGGCTGACTGACTCCTCCCCCCCTCTCTCGCCCGCACAAAATTACCAATCCCTCTCTCTCCCGCACAAAATTATCAATCACTCAACCCACGAGATCCTTCCCCTCTCGTCCATGTTTTTCCAGTTCTCTCATCAAACCTGTTGTCTCTTCTCCTCCCACGTCTACAGAATCCAGATGCACACACATCTCACGTATATTACATGTCTCCATCTATCTCCCAGACCTAACTACTTCCTCTCTCTCTCTCTCTCTCGTTAGGTTTGTCTCCTACTCTCTTGTCCACATACACACAATCTTTCCCGCCCTATCTCCTCCATCTTCGCAAGCTCTCTCTACACATTTCATTCACACATTGGGATGTGTTCAAAATGTTGCTTTTATAATGGATGATGTAGAGTTATGGTTGGTTTTGTTGCATCCTACAAACTAATAACTATGAAATGCATTTAGATTCTCATTTGATTGGGATTATGTGAGTTTGAGCATATTGTGAAGTACTATAGACCTCGTATACATCTTAGAATTCAACAATGATTGTAACTATTGAATTGTATAAACCATTACATTCGAAGTCAGTAGCCTAATATATTTATTTCACAATTACAACAAATGATCAATCCACTACAAACTAAGAAAATAAATGTGTAATCCCTCTGTTTTTATTTAAATCCGCGTATTAGCATTGGTCAAAGTCAAGTTTTGTAAACTCTCAGAAAGTTTATAACAAAAAATATTAACATATACAGTAACAAATAAATACCATTAGATTCATTATTGAATGTACTTTCACATCATACATATTTTTACGGTAAATGTTTATATTTTTCTATAAACTTGGTCAAACTTTAGGAAGTTTGATTTCGGTCAAACCTAATATGCAGAGTTAATAAAATCGGAGGGAGTACTAGTAGTTACTAGTACTACTCGCTAGTTGCTTAGCCCAATAACCCAACACGCCACACGGGGAGTTAAGTGTCACAAAATTTTGAGGTCGGCGGGAAAATCTCCCGCGACCCTAATTCGAGCAGTGCGAAGTTACAATCATAACCTTTGGAACAGATCTATGGATTACGCTTGGTAGGGGCCTGTTTTCGTAACTTCAGGTTCACCCTACCCAACCAACCCCACCCCGGCACCCAGAGTAGTACACCTAAATACTCCCCATTTTCTATCCCCACACCAAAATAGACTTCTCCACGGCATTGCAGCCTTCGTGCTCCTCCCCTTCTCCATCGGCGCACTCGTCCACCGCAGCGCATTTGCCTCATCGATGACCTCGTACGCCGCACTGGAGCTGGTCCACCGTCGTCATTGTACACAGAGCCTCTTCCCCGGCACCGTCTTCCACGGTCTCAAATCTGCTTCCCGAAAGCTAATGCCAAGCGTAGAAGCACCACCGTCATGGACAATGAACTGACTCACGTTGCCAACCATGATGCACAGAGGCCGCCATGACCATCGTTCTCCTCCTCGATTGGTAATGTGTGTATTGAATCACTTAGCAGTACATGTGCAGTTCCAATTTTGTTCATACCCACCCTTCAAATTTCCTGGTTTCTATTGTTCCCGTAAAAGTAATTGGTTATAGCCTCCATTGTCCAACAGAATATCAGCTTGTAATTGTGCGTCGCTCCTGTATCGCGTTGTGCTTGGGTAAGTTCTTCATCTGCAACCAGTAGTGTGGCAAATGATGGAAAGTTTTTTAGAACTAGCAAGATACCCATGCATTGCACGGAACATCAAGAGGAATTTGTATGAGTAGTTTATATCTTGTAGGAGAAAAGGATGAACGAGGGAAGGCCTTATTTGTAAATCTGGAGAGGGGTGTAGGTATCTTTCTGCAAAATTGCCATAGTTTCCTTCCTATCTGTCGGATATAAATCGGACGGCCTATATTGCAGGATGGCAGGCACACCATCATCACCAACTCTGTTTTTTAAAAGAAAAAAGAATGTAGAAAAAAAGACTAGAGAGTAGAGAAGTAGAGATAAATATAAAATAAATATAACAGGAGAGAAGAGAGTAGAGATAAATATAAAATATAAAATAAATATAACAGTAGAGAAGAGAGTAGAGATAGCAGGGACGTCGGGAAAGGATCGCACGCGCAAGGGAAAAAGCGGCCGGGCGCGCGCTAGTTTTGGCGTGCGGCGTCCGGCGCGCTTTATAAAATCCAACGCCCTCCCACCGCTCTGTGCCTTGCCACCGCTCTCTCCCCGCTATGTGCCACGCCACCGCTCTCTCCCCGCTCTGCGCCTCGCCACCGCTCTCTCCCCGCTCTTTCTTGCCTCGCCGCCGTCGCGCCACCATGTCGCCGGGAAACTTGGGGATACTGCGGCGTCCGCGTGCGCCCCTCTAGCGGCTTCTCCGCCAAGATCCGGTTCCGTGGGATGTGCCTCGGCCTCGGCAATTTCGACACCGCCAATGAATCCACCCGCGCGTACGACGCGGCGGTGTGGCGCCTCCGGTGGACTCATAGAACATTGAACTTCCCCAACATGCCGATGTGAGAGCGGGCGCAGGAGCTCGCACCTCTGCCACAGCTTATCACCGACAAGGATCGTCGCGACAACCAGAGGCGGGAGCTCCGTCTCGGCATCGCCGAGATGGACGAGGAAGCCATGGTGTTGTGGCACCAACACTTCCTGTAGGACATCATCAACGAGCGAGGGTTCTATGCGCAAAGGAGGGTGGAGAGGGAGAAGAGGAGCGCAGAGCGAGCCGCCTATCACAAGGACAAGCGTACACGAAAAGCGGATGCTCAATTCAACATGAGGCTATGAGCAGCGTCGCCCTGGGAATCCAACAATGATCGGTATCTTCACGCCTACATTGAGACGTCGGGGAGGACATCACCGAGGAGGAGTCAGACGATGAGGAGTAGTTGAACTATCTATTTTTTTATCTATATATGCTATATCTATGCTGAGAACTATCTATGTCTCTACTCTCTATCTCTACTTCTCGATCTCAGCACTATAAACACTTTTTAAAGCGAGCGCGTTGCGCTTCTGTTGGAGATGCTCTAACATGGCAGACGAGTGCTTTAATGTTTCCCACAAGATGCGTAAGTATTACTAGTATATTTTTCTTGCCATGTTGAGATTTTAAAACCACGAGTGCGAACATGCAGAGGAGCAATGAAGACCAAACACGAGATATTGGGGACATCTTCAAGGAGCGTGGCAAGTTAAAGAGGAGCTGCACCGAACCTGTAAAGCGAGCTTTGGTAAGTAACACCCTTTCAATTACTTTCGTTTAGCCTCGTGTTCTTCGATGTGTATATGTTGTAGTTTCTGTTTCTCTTAGCCTCGTGTTCTTCATGTGTAATAAGAAGAGTCTTAATCGTCCTAGTGCTTTCGCTTTTAGCTTGATGTAGGAAGTGGGTGTTCTCACCTTGTAGTCTGTTTTTATATTTTCCTTTTGAATTCGCCCTATAGTGAGTCGTATTACAATTCACTGGCCGTCGTTTTACAACGTCGTGACTGGGAAAACCCTGGCGTTACCCAACTTCATGTTAGGATGCAATTCCTGCGATGAGGGGAGTATGGCCAACCTCGAGATCATGTTTCCAAAATGAGGTTGTATTACACACAAGGTGCCAATTCCCTAATGATGATGGATTAGTCACAAGGTGCAAATTCCCAGATGATGTTGGATTACACACAAGCCAGGTGGAGTCATCAACTATTCGTGTCCTCATGGCTCTAGTAAAGGCTGAAAGAAAGCATGCAGCAACCCTTAAGAATGTAGCTGAGTTCCTGAAGAAGTGAAAAGAGCAATCAGATGCTCTCTTCACCCAAGCCAAATAAGAGATGGAAGAAGCTAGAAAGAAGCTAGAAGAGGCAGAGCAGGCTAGGCGTCTCCTGCTATCTAAAACTGTTGTCAATACAAATTTTCCTTCATAATAGCTAGGTTCAAATGTTTATCCAGTCAGCATGTCTGTTGTGATGTCGTGCATCTACTGATGTGGCACAAAATAATTTTTTAGGGTCATGTAATAACAGCAATTACTTTCCAAACAATAACAGACGAAGCATTGGACATGGTTTAGTTCACGCGCAAGCCTAACATTCCAAGTTCAACTTCCACATCAAACTCATGTTCACAGATATCTGCACATTCATAGATAATGTCCACAACCATGATCCACTTCAAAGCCAAAAAATGTGAGGAGAGTTATAAATAAAGAAAAACCTCTAGTTCCTGCTACCAGTGTGAGCACAACAAGTCAAGACCATGTGTAATTAATTATATTTTGATCATTTTTTGTGTTCTAAAATGCTGGCCGGCTCGCGAAAGGATGTGTTGCCGGCACACGCGTGGATTCAATGGAGGCAGGCGGGGTAGTCTGAAGCCGGTTGCATGCGGCGAGGAGGCGTGTTCAGCCGAGCCTGCAGCGAGTGGGGCCCTCTTGGCCGGCGCGCCAGTTCAATGCCTGCGCTATGAGAGGTCGTGTCCGTGTCAGAGCAATCACCCCCTCCAGTCCTTTTTTGTTTTGGTATACCAAAATCTCGTTTTCCATTCACATTTTACAAGTAAAATTCATGGACAAACTTTGACCCAAAATACGATGGGGACTAGTAAACCAGGACGGAGGTAGTAGTTCTTTTTTATCAAAGAAGGGTTTCCCCCTTCCGATTTTCATTACTGAAAACCAACAGCTAAACCATAGTATTTTCCCTAGAACTACCAGGTTCAACATCTCGCAATATAAACCCATACAACCATACACCAAGGAGGTAGTAGTTATGAATTTCATTTTCGCTCCAGACCAATCGTTCTAAAAACTACTTAAGTACTTATAACGCGCCCTTGAAAATTGGAACTCTTACCCTGCTAAAAAAATGATATTTTAAACGTGGCTACTCGATCTGTGGCAACTGGCGAGCCACCGCCTCCTAGTCGTTCACCTGTGGTCCTGACCATCAACTCCTACGGATCAAATTATCACGCGAGCTGACTATTCCTACAAAGGTGCGCTCCACCACATACCCGGTACCCACGCATGCAACAATATGCACATAGGGTTTTAGGGTTTATTTGTTAACGGTGCCTTTACGTAACTCTCATGTGGGCAAGACATCGAGAGACCGACTGCGTGGGTGCGCCTCTTCTCTTCGTATATGTACTCCACCATTTGTCTGGTGTCCAAAAAATTATACAGTAGTAATAACTACTAGGAATGTGCCAATGCGTTGCCACACGATCAAAGTAGATTAATACATATTCACCGATTTGATAGAAAAAAGAGTCTAGTTTTGAAATACGTGTATCACTAAAAATATCTTGTGTTTCACTCAAAATATATTCCTTTGGCGGTTTTGATGAGATAAGGAAGGAATGTTGTTGGTTTCAAGATTCGAGAAGTGGTATATCTCTAATTTCTATTCTTACTAGCAAGATGCCCATGCATTGCATGCAACATCAAGATCTTGTGGGAGAAAAGGATGAACGAGGGAAGGCCTTATCTGCAAATGTGTAGACGTGTGTAGGTAAATTGCCATAGTTTCCTTCCTATCCGTTAGATATAGATCGGACGGCCTATATTGCAGGATGGTAGGCACACCATCATCACCGACTATGCTTTTTATAAGAGTAGAGATAAGAAAACAGAGTTGGTGATGATGGTGTGCCTGCCATCCTGCAATATAGGCCGACCGATTTATATCTGACGGATAGGAAGGAAACTATAGCAATTTTGCAAAAAGATACCCACAGCCCTCTCCATATTTGCAAATAAGGCCTTCCCTCGTTCATCCTTTTCTCCCACAAGATAAACTACTCATACAAATGCATCTTGATGTTCCATGCAACGCATGGGCATCTTGCTAGTTGTTGCAAAAAGGCCATGTGTGTGTGTGTGTTGTGTGTGTGAGAGAGAGGGAGAGAGGACGAGGATGGAGAGCATGTGTGACAAAGACACAGAGAGTGTGTGTGCGAGAGGTATCAGCTTAAAATGAGGTGATAGTGTGTGTGTGTGTGTGCATGATCGAGAGGGCGTGTCTCAAGAAGGGACGAAAAATCTACATAGATACAAGGAGCGCGAGAGAGACATGTACATGATAGTGGAAGCACGAGTGTGCGGGTGTATAAACCTATCTGGAGGCTAGTCGATCAATGATGTGAGAGAAATATGAGTCGGGGTGCGAAAGCGAGAGTTTTGTGGGTGTGAGAGAGAGGATAGTCGGGAAGGGGAGTGGAAGCAGGAGCTGTGTGTGTGTGTGTGAGAGAGAGAGAGAGAGCGGGGGGGGGGGAGTTTGTCTGATCGGTAAACAAATGAATAATGTCAGTTTTATAACTGGGTTGTAGACGGAAAGGAGACCGCAACAAATGTTGTGTCTGCAGGAGAGAGTAATTTTAGTGGTATGAGTCATATCTAGAGACATATAGGGTGTGTGAGAGAACCCCATAGAGAGAAAGACAAAGTGAAAGACGAGTGAGACTATGTGTAGTGGTGAAAAAGACAGCTTAGGTACCTAGTGATACCAGAGAACGGTAGAGACATGAGAGATAATGAAAACCGTGTAATGTATATCGATAGGGAGAGTGTGACACTTCTTAAGGGAGACGTCGAGAGACCATCTTTGCGAAGATAGGAGAAACATGAAGTGAGCGTGCGGGTGAGCTGGAGAAAAGAGAATGATAGCTATATGAAGGAGCATGCGAGAGAGATGGGCGTGAAAGGAGTCAACATAAAAGGGATTCAAATATTTGAATTCAACATGATGATACATGTAATTCATACTCGAACCAAAATTGATCTATCAAACATGCATACTCATATGAATTCACGCGCATCTATGTTATTTAATATGTAGATATTACTGATCCATACATTTTAGTAGAACATAATTTGGTTTAAATTTTTTTGAATTCAACCTTATGATTTTGAGATCATTGTATTTGTAAATCATATTATATACATATAAAGGAGCAGAATTCTTTGTTGTGCTTTTGAAAGTATATATAAAAAATGATGTATATAGAATTTTATTCCAATCGCAAATGGATCCTGCCCGAATACAAATAGAATACAAACTGGATTCAAATTGAGTTGGCACGGTAAACTTGCACTCTTGCTCTGCAAAAATTTGAACGAAGAAGGGAAAGTCGCTGAACCGCCCGAAACCAAAATCTGCGAGATGGAAATTACTGCCTATCCCTGGCATGCAAGCCTATCGGCTCGATTTCTATAGGTTTAGATAGGGGTAGGTTTGTAATTTCACTCAAACGTGACATAACCGCCTCTCACCCGGATTCATACACGGTGGGCGCCAAAACACAGTGTCTCCTCGGCCGAAATCGACTCCCTCCTCGATTAATACATGCTGGGCGCCAAAAACAAACTCTCGTCCGCAAATATTTAGTGTATGCAAGATTAGCGCCCTATCCCCAACTGACTAATATTGCTGTGATGTAGGAAATTTTAAACGGGGGCTAAGTTTGTAAATTTCCTGGAATTTGAGACAAGCGTGCCCTGAAGACATGGTTCCCCCTTCCTCTCTCCCTCCATTTCCCCATTCGTACTCTGTGTGCACCAAAACACCCTCTCCACCCCAGCCTCCTCCATCCGCCACCCCATCCACCGTCGTCCTCCTCCACCATGCCGGAGCTGATACCCGACGCCGTCGTCCATTACAAGAGATCGACCTCTCTCATCCATGGCTTCGGACTAAGATCGTTGCATCCCGTCCTCCCGCTTCACCCCCGCCATCGTCCACCTTCCCGGCGCCGCTCATACGACCGTCTCGTCCACCGCGCCCCGCCGCCACCGTCTACCCTCCTAGATCTACTTCCACGCCACCGACAACCATCGCTACTGCAGCACTGTCAAATTCTCAGTAGATGCATACACGGCGCCGCACCAGAGGCGGTACTCTTTCATATCTGCTCAACTTATTTATTGCGGCAAGAAAATAGATCGCCACTTCTTTACTATGATTTCTTGTCCATCACTTACTTGCTAGTTGAAAGCAAACATTGGTTGCGAAGTTGCCTTTTTCTGGTTTGCACCTTCAGATCCACCATGGCACGCTGAACATTATACTCGCAATGCTTATGGTTTTCCCTTTATATTCCACACTAGTTAAATGACAGTAGACTAAATTTCAAAATTGGGTCAGTCGATTTTTCGGAGCTCGCTGGTGTGAAGGAAGGGGCTTGGGTGGGGATGGTGGTTGTGGGGAGCGGTGTTGGGGCCTCGTCGAACAAAGAAAACTCGATGCGGGTGGAGGCGGGGGTGGGGTGGGGGTGGCGGAGGAACACAGGCGGTGGGGGCCGGTGGTTCGGCCGGTGGCCCGTGCGGTGTTCTGTATGGGA